>NC_056726.1:480985661-481005661 GCF_019279795.1 Protopterus annectens | reverse complement strand
TACCACTTTGATTGAAAGGATCTGGTTAAAAATCCCATGCGATACTCAAGTTCACTTTTACATGTTATTATGTTAGTTTTAAAGCAGGGCAACATTCATTCCACATGGAAAGTGATATGTGCTATAGTCAAACTTGAACCATGAATGCCTGTTCATTAGGTGAATGCTCTAACCACTACACTATTGGTACGCTGCTTCATTTATATGTATACCCATGGTTCATAGTTATCTGAACACACGCCTCAACACGTCACTAACACAGCAGGCATCCATTCTCTGGTTAGGAAAACTGCACCACTACACATGCGCCATTCCCTACTGCTCTGGACCCGTCCAGCATGTTGACTCACTCCAAGTATATTCAGACTTCCCAAGCCTATAGTCCTGGCACATACGTTCATATGATGGTCAGGGTGTTCATATGGTCATCTGGTTTTAGGCTTGTCTGACTGGGGACTGGGACTGCCCTGTACCTGTTTGAAAGTCAGACTTACCATGTGGACAGAGTTAGTTTCACTGTAAGCATCCTACCTATGGTTAGAGATGCAGGAGGTTTGCTCACCTCTGGCCAGCTTGATATGTCAAGCACTAGATAATATAGGTGTTCTGCTGCTGTTTTCCTTCGCATTCATTAAGAATGCTTTCTTGTGCCCATGTTCATTCTGTAGATATATATATATATATATATATATATATATATATATATATATATATATATATATATGTGTGGGTGTGCGTATGTACGCATGCATATACATCTACATGATTAATTACTTTGATCATACTGTTGAATGACTGTGCTGTCTGCTATGTTTGTGATAACATCAGTGTTAGGTATAACTGCCATGGCTTAGTGGTAAATCACATTGATTGTGATGTGTAGGGTCCTGGCGTCGAGCCTGGCTGAGGCGGTTTATTGTGTTGCTGGGCAGAAAAAGGACCGTTGGACAAAGGGTGAGTACAACACTTTTCAGAAGCGGTTTTCCATTTAACCGCCATTTCCCATCACGCAAACACCTTCTGCATTCTTACTGTGATACATCATCCCAGTTCACATTTCAATGGTATTATATTGTTATACAGCATAAAATTAGCAAGATATGCTCATATACGGATTACGCGTCATAAATGGTGTGTGTTGCGGTCGAACCAACAACGTCTGCTCGATAGGCGGATGCTCTAACTATTGCTGTGCTGCTTCATTTGCATGTATACCCATGGTTCATAGTTACCAGAACAAACACAGCAAAACATCATTAACACAGCAGTCATCCATTCTCTGGTTGGAAATAAACCACACCACTACACATGCACCACTCCCTACTGCTCTAGACACATCCCGTATGTTGGCTCACTCCAAGTATATTCAGATGTCCGAAGCTTATTGTCCTGGGACATACATTCATATAATGGTCAGGGTGTTCAATTAGTCTTCTGGTTTTTGACTCGTCTGAATGGTGACTGAGACGTGGTCCCCTGCGATAAACAAACTATACAACAGAAGGAGTTTGAAAGTCAGACTTAGCACGTGGACAAAGTTAGTTCCACTCTTAGCATCCTATCTGTGTACCTGTGGTTGGAGACGCAGGAGGTTTGCTCATCTCTGGGCAGCTTGATACGGCAGCACTAAATACTATGGGGGGTTCCACTGCTGTTTCCCTTCACCAAGGTTACTGGCTAAAGCTCTTGCCACCCCTATAATGCCATTTTTAGGCAAAGTTCAAAGGATAAAACCACCACCGTAACAGATACAAGCATGCAAAATCTGAAGGTAATGCTACTCAATGCTAGAAGTTTTAACCACAAAATGCACTCTCTTGAGGCACTCCTAAAAATGGAGAACATCGATATCTGTGCAGTAACTGAGACCTGGTTCAAGGCTCCAGAGAGCATCCCTGCAATACCAGGCTACAATTCTTATCACACTTTTCGACCACAAAACCAAGACCAAAACACTAAAGGTGGAGGAGTGTCCATATTCACCAAGGATATTCACACTTCCAGGCTAGTTGCCGAACACAATGCATCTGAAATTCTCCAGGTGCAACTAACACTAGATAAGACTGAAATCCAAATTGTAGCTTCCTACAGATCCCCCACCATGCCCCAAGATTCTCACTACACCTTTCTAAACATACTGGAAAATATTAAGATACAACCAAACACCCTAATACTGGGTGATTTCAACTACCCTACCATTAATTGGGAAAACTACTCGGGTACCATCTCCTTTTCCCAACGGTTCTTGGAATTCATAAATTCCAATGCCCTGGATCAACTAATCCATTGTCCCACCAGGGGCTCCAATATCCTAGACCTGGTCATTACCAACATGGGAGATAGATGCTCCACACCAGTGGTCACCCCCTCATTGGTCAGAGCTGACCATAAGCAAATCACCTTTGACATCCACATCCCACCCCCCACCCCCCAGTAAGGAAACCTCCTTAAAATACTTCTCCAAAGCCAACATCATGCTACTGAAGTCAGAAGTGACAAACTTCACAACACCCATGCAGACAGCATCTGGAAGTTCGACTGCAGAATCCTACACTAAGGCACTGTACGAGCACATCCACTCGTGCATGAATCATGCCATCCCAAATAGAACCAAGATGCTCTTTTCCAAAAAAAGGAAGCCAATCTGGTGGTCCCCTGCTACAAACAAACTATACAACAGAAGGAGGAAACTGTTGCAGAAAAGAGGAAAATCCCAGGATGCAAAAAACCCCCTCACCAGCCTCAGTAAGAAGCTGAGATCCCTCATAAAATCCTCAAAAGCTAGTTACGAAAATAAAATTGCTAAATATTCCAAAGATAACCACAAGGCATTCTATAGTTATGTCAAGAATCTAAATGGCAATGCTCAGATCTGCTCTGAGCTACAACAGAATAGCATTAAATATACTGATCCCAAGGATATTGCTAATATCCTGGCAGATCGATTTAGTGCCAACTTCACCCCCTCTCACTCCCTAAAAGGCCCATCTCAATACCAAAAGATTGCCAAATTCCAATAATCACGGCCACACAGGTAGAAGCCGCACTCTCCAAAGCTAAGAATACAGCACCCATGGGACCAGATGACATTCCAGGCTGTGTACTACATGAACTACAAAATGAACTGGCACCTCACCTAAGTGTCATGTTTAATCATAGCCTCACCTCAGGCTTCATGCCCACTGAGTGGCACACAGCTACAGTTATCCCGCTCCACAAGGGAGGATCCACCTTGGATCCAGGGAACTACCATCCCATCAGTCTGACAAGCCTGATCTGCAAGGGCATGGAATGCATTATCATGGAACTTATAAACAAAGACATTGTCAACCTTCAAACACTGGACCCCACCCAGTTTGGGTTTGTGAAGGGCCGATCTTGTCTCCTAAATCTGATTGGCTTCTTCAAATCAGTCTCCAGAGCTGTGGACGAGGGTAAGGTGGTCCACACAGCCTATCTGGACCTCGCCAAGGCCTTCAACACCATCCCCCACTCTGGAATCATAGATAAACTTACTAAGCTGTGCATAAATCTCTACGTCACTCGATGGGTTGCCAACTGACTTACTGACAGAACCCAGACTGTAAACTGTAGCCAACTCCAAATCCAGCTCCAGACAAGTGACAAGTGGAGTACCTCAGGGTTCAGTCCTGGGACCACTCTTGTTTGGCATCTACTTCTCTGGAGTACAGGCCAACACTAAGGGACACTGGCTAACAAAGTTTGCAGATGACTGCAAACTGGGAGCCATTATTGAATCCCCAAATGATGTGGATATTCTACAAAAGGGCCTTACAGAAACAGATGCCTGGTTCCAGAGCCATGGGCTCAAGCTTAATGCCAAGAAATGTATAGTTATCCCCTTTCGAAAAAAACATGTACCCATGAATTACCACATAGGTGGCAGGACACTAAACATAGAAAGTGTGATGAGAGACTTAGGGACACAGGTGGACAGTGGTCTCACTTTTGATAACCACATCACCACAACAGTCAGGAAATCCTTCTATGTGGCACACCTTATCACTAAGGGCTTTTCATCCAGAAAAAAAGGAGGTCATTGTCCCACTGTACTCATCTCTCATTAGACCCATTATAGAGTATAATGCCCCGTTTGGTATGTACCCCAGAAGACATCTGCAACAGCTGGAAAGGCCACAGAAATACCTCACTAAAAGAATCACAGGCCTAAAGCAGATGCCATATGCTGACCATCTAAAAAAACTCCAGCTATACTCTGTGGCATATCGTCTACTCAGAGGTGATCTCTGCTTAACATACAAGGCCATGTCAAACCCTGAGCTGTTGGACATACTCCAATTAAAGAAATCACAATCCCTCAGAGCCACATGCTCCAGGGATCTAAACCTTGTCATCACAATGAATAAAACATACTGGAGGGATAGGTTCCTGACCCAGAGACTCCCCATACTCTGGAATAGACTGCCCATACATGTCAAGCAGAGTGCCTCATTGGCCATCTTCAAAAGGAACCTTGATGATTGGATGGGAGATAGGAAATTCTCCCCGGGGATCATGTCAGTTGCCCTGCTAGACAGGAGTCCAGAGAAGTAAATATTGTAGGAAGAAATATCCAGGGAATTGTTATGGCTAGGCTTACATAGGCCCTAGGGCCGGTAGCCTAGTACCAACCTATGAACCTATGAACATTCGTTATGACTGCTTTATTGTGACCATGTTCATTCTTCATGGATATATATATATATATATATATATATATATATATATATATATATATCTGTCTGCACATACACAAGCATATAGACCTACATGCTTATTTACATTTCCCATACTGTTGAATGACTGCCACTTACTGTTGTGCATACCCGCTTACGTCTGCTTTAAAGTGCCTTAATCACCCTATACTGTTGCGCATACTCGCTTACGTCTGCTTTAAAGTTCCTTAATCACCCTATATCCGACTGCCATTATTCTGGGCATCATATAAAATTAGCAGCCCTTGCATGGCTTGGACCCGGGAACAGGAACACCATAGTCACTGGTTTTACCACTAAAACATCCGTGATACATTCTGTATGGATGGTAATTAGGATATATGACTTTACTACAGGCATTCCACAGTACTGGCAACAAATGTGACAGTTGGATGGTGTACATATGTATAGTACATGTTACTGTTCATATGTTTCTGAGAGGCATATGTATACATTTGCAAATATACATATTTATGAATAGGACACATACTTGACAACTACTTATTTGCATGTATGTGTGATGTGTAGCTATGCGAATATAAGTATGTACATTTATAGATATATGACTACATATCTGGAGTTATACATGACCATGTATATGAACAACCGCATATGGGAGGTACCTGTACCTTTTGTATACAGGGGTTGTGTGCATCATTACGATGAGGAACCTGGATGGGGTATACAATTTGTGGACATGTACTATTTGGAAGATGGCTATGGGGAAGCTTCATGGGAACATGTGAAAGGTATATATTCCTGATAATGCACATGGAGAGACGTGCATCACGGTCAGGTGTTGAATCCCAGGTCGTAGGTTCTGCAGGACCGGGTGGAGGCTGAGCAGGGTTGTGGACAAGTACTGCTAATCTGACTTGTGCCCAGATGTCAACGGGGGTGGACATCGTGTTATGCCACAAAGTCTAATCTTGAGGACAGACACTTATCCCATGAGGGATGTCCAAAAATTGTGGACGACGAACCCCATTCTTCTGGTTATTTGAAAATATGGTAGGGTTATGCATGCATGGGATACCTAATTTGCAAGCCTGAGACTGCCTAGGGTGAGACTGCCTACTAGATGTGGGTAGGGGGCACTATGTGCAGATATGGCTGCACCAAGCTAGTGGCCTGAGTATGGGTGGTTTTGGTGGACGTTCAGCAAGGGGGGGGGGTGGTGTGCTGTGGAGGGGATGATGGTTATTCAATTATGTATCCAGGTGTGTTGTGGTTGGATTGCCCAGTTCAGGCAAGACCATTATGTGGGTGTGAGCTGGTAACGTTTTTGTACATGTGTATTGCACATTTTAATGTTCATATGTTTGTGGGATTGTGTTCTGCAGTATGGCCTGTCAGGTTGTATTATGGATGTGAATGTATGTTCTTTGGTTTCCTTTCTGATTCACCCACTGCTCCCTCGTACACCTCCAGTTCACCTATTGTACATCCGAAAAATGTCTCCCTTTGGTGAATTATTACATTACCCGTCACCACCCCCCCTATATTCCACAAACACCCCATCCATCCCTTCTCTGGTTGATGGCCCATGGCACAGACAGCAGTACACACTGCATACTCTACATATCTCTGGTACCAATATGGTTGTGAGGGCAACCCTAGCATGTTTGGTCTTCCACATGCTGTACTTCACGCACATAGGTACACGCAAATACTTATCTTTCATGACATGGTAGGTAGACCCGGGTAATACCCATTCATCTTTGGGCCATCCAGACAAGGACGACTTGGACCACGAATGGACAGATATTGAGTGAATGCTCTGACCATTGGTAGGGTTGCCACCTTTTCAAATGGCCAAAGTGGGATATTTTCAGGACACATATCAGATTTTACAGGCCAACACATACCCATGGTCAGTACAAAGGATAGAACTTTACTTTTTTGCCTAAATAAAAGCTTATTCTTGTAGCAGTTTAGTTGCTTATTCTGTTTCTTGCAACATTTAGGTATTTTAGAGACAGAAATAACTATTTTATGCAACTATTACATAAAATTTGGGACATAATTATGTCCTACAATTGCAGGACATTTGCTATTTTTAATATTTTTGGTAAGGACACAACTGCCCAGAGAGGGACTGTCCCTCACAAAGTGGAACAGGTGGTAACCCTAACCATTAGGCTAGGCTTAGCAAAGGGCAGCAGCATGCAAACACGCTGCATTTCGCTTCCACATGGTATAACAATCAACACTACAATGAAATATGGGCAGAGGGTTTTAAATGTCATTTTTCTAGAGACAGGGGCTCAATATTCAGCTACGTGCTTTTGTGTTTACTTTTTATTTTGGTGTTTGCAGAACTGTCTTCTATGCTTTGCATACATTTCAGTATCCACGGACACTGACAGGAGTGATTACTATTAGAAGCAGGCTGTACTAGTCAGCATTTTAGGTTGCGCGTCTGCAGCCGACATGTTCATGCCTCCGTGCAGTGCTTAGACACGCCCCCTGCACTTGCACACATTTCCTGTGCACGTGGTCATTGCAGCAATGCGCCTTCATTAATATGCATATGGTGCTGCTGCGCCATCTCTACGCCACACGGTCGGCACAAGGCTAACACCGTCCCACCACCGCCAAGGGTTGGGAGTGGCCTAATGGTTAAGGTGTTTACCTTATAGACACAAGGCACAGGGTTTGATTCTCACATGGGGTAACTGGCTAGGCTTAAAATGGCCCACAAAGGCAGTTAGCCTAGTAGTAACCTATGAACCTATGAACCTTGCGCCAAGCTTCATGAATCCTGGGGTATATCTTTACTTGCCAACACTGTCATTTTTAAATTTGTCTGGAACAATCAGCAAAATCCCTTTTTCCCTAGGGGAACAGCATCACTGTTCAGATAAAGTCATAATCTTCTTAAAGCGTCTGCAGTACTATAATCACTATGGCATTTAAACTATTTTGTACTTACAGAATCTCCCTTATATGGGTCATCTTACAATATCTCAGATTGCCTGGAAACAACATTTACTAAATAATATGCATTCAAGTGAACAGTAAATTAAGTGACTTGATATGTTTGAACTCTCCACCATTGTTGTAGCTAAAACCTTCCCTACTCTGGAAGTCACTGTTGGACAATTTTAGAAGACCAATGAACTAATTTGATCCATTTGCCACAGCCTCCTCTGGCCACTGTTGAGGTATCTGCAATATTCTTCAGAGCAGGGTATGGCAGTGGCATCAGACTTCACCATGGCAAGACTATGCCAGGAATCCACTTTATATTGGGGACCTTCATAACAGTTCCCAGTTGGGTGTTCTTTGGTGATATGCAGCAAAAGCAAGATTTTACTTTCCTTGTTTCAACACCAGTGAGCCATACCAAATTCAGTGCATTTGGAAGCCATAGAAAACACAAGGTCACATTCCAGCGAGCTATGATAGCGCTCTCTTGGTCATGTATTTTGATTTTCTGGCATGTGGCATGCAACACAGGGCAGTTTGTTAGTACAGCCTGTTGCAGTGTCACCCTTGTATAGTGCACAAATTGTTTAATAGTATGATGATGTTACAGCGTGAGCACTGGCAAAGAAATTCTGATGTAGATGCATGGCATCTAACTAAGATAGAAATTTAGCTCTTTAGCACCAATAAAGAATACAGAAATGAAATAGTTTTCTGCACATCCCTACAGAGATCATTGTCCCATCACATATCCACAATACATTTTGCAGGTGCTTATGCAAGTGCACATAGGTGAGAGTGTCTTAGAATGGCTTGACTAATAGCTGCAATGAGTAAAAACAGCTATTCATGAACATACATTAATTACTGCCTTGTTAGCATAAGTGTCACACTAGAAGCTTCAAACTTTTGTGATATAAACCTCCGGAGCCACCATGGGCCCCATCTCACTACTGTGGCCTTATGACCGATACACCGTTTCAGAAAATATGAAACTCTGAAAAATGTAGGCCAGCAACTTTCTAAGCTTCTGGTAAGTGAGTGATATGTGACTTTACTGAACGCCACTTGTTTTGAATGTAAGTATGTACCACAGAACTTGCCATTATCTGCTACCACGTCATAAAATGTTTGCTTATAAACTGCATTGTTACTGTGGCAATGCTAAATGTTTGTTTAATGTTGCAGCTTAAAGAGGCAGTAATGCAGGCCATTGAGAGGGGTTTTATTCTTCAGTGTGGGCTATTTTGTCATGCAAGGGCACAAGTTCCTGAGCCATGTGGTAATACAGTGTACCGCATGTATTACTATGATTCTGTGCACTTTTGCATTAATTCATTGTTTTATTACAGGCATAGACGTCTGTGATGTGTACTGTTAATGCAGTCTGATGTTATGTGCAGGTCAGTACCTCTGGTATGGTGAAGGCTGTGTACAAGCTGCTATCGCTCTTACACTTGATGGTCTAATTCTGGTGTACTGATAATTTATATAACATAGCCGAGGACTATGTTGTATACATAACACAGCTTGATACACCTGCCTGAGGGAACCCAACAGGATAGCAATGTGACCGAGAGAGGTTATTGGTGTATGCATATGTGCTTTACATGTGTGATGTTTGGTGGATTAGAAATGCAAAACAAACTAATCAGTGTGCATCCAGCAACAGCAGCACAAATACATAGCACACACAGACACACACACACACACACACACACACACACACACACACACACACACACACACACACACACACGCATATACTGTATATATGTTTGTATATATCTGTGTAATGGCATAATGGATATTGCAGCAGGAACTCACCTGTTCCACTTCCTTAGGAAGTTATTTGCTGCTACTCTGATGTATTTGGGACCTCAATAGTATCCTGTCAGTATTTAATTAGGCTATACATGTCTGTAGATTTACTTGGAATATGCCAATCACTGAGCCTGTATGCTGTCAAACCCATGGCCTACATAAGTTCAGCCATTAGATATCATAACATGGATGGTACTCAAAAGTGGACTGTTGTAGGAGTAGAGTAAAATTGAATGCCAAATGCACTGCTCAAGTCCAACCTGTTCCATATCATATTGTTTATAATACTTTTTTGGATTGGGGTTGACCATGATACAGGTAAGACAAAAAAAACTGCCTTTGGTTATCCAACATGTATATACTACTGCCTGTAGAGATTGAGCAAGGCCACATACCTCCTACCAAACAGGGACCCTATAGATTACATCAGTGTAGACATATGCCAGGCAATAATGCAAATGTTCTCACATACTTTTCCTTTTCTTTCTACAGAAGAATGCCCAGCCATGACAGACAAAAGACATACAAGTTCACCCATGCAGAGAATGAGATTCTACTGCAGGCAATTCACCTCTCTGGCAGTTGTATGATCGGCCATGATAAATCTGATTGGTATTTTTGCAACAGGGCTGAAAGAACGTTGTTAATGATGTTAATGTGATTGGTGGCCAAGGCAGGAATTAAGAACAAGTGAGACACTGAGCCACTGACATGATAGGTGCTGTTAACCTTGTACTGCCCACCTGACATAGGAGCAGAGGGTAACAGGAGGTGGCCCATTGATGTTATGCTGGTGGCCATACACACAATGGGTACCACCCACCACCTGAGATAGTTGTCTGACTGGCTGCAATATGACATATGGCCTATGCAGAGACAGGCTGACAGCAGCACAGTCCTCGCTAAGCTGGCAAGGGTAGTACAAGGTCAGCATGATGATCTTTGGGAGTGCTTGTGTCACATGTGCAACACTATGAACATGTGCCATGGGGAGTTTGCACAAAGTAGGTGTCTTTGCACACCCAGGAGTGATAGACAATGCATTCCCAATGGCCATCTCCAGTGGTGAGATCCACCATGGTAGAAGGAGGCTACAGTCAGACACATGTAGGGGCACCACATCAGTGTTATCATCCAGTGTTGTAGGAAGTACCTTATGACATGGATATTCATGGATATTCATGAAGTTGGGTGTTTGTTCCAAGTTGACCCATGAGAGTAACTGCCACTCATAGTCAAGTAGCACTGTTTGGTCTTGATAGTGCCTCAAACCCTCCCAGATGATAGTACTTCCATGGCTGGAGAGTGTGTATGGTCTGTGCACACATTCCCCATGGGTGCTCTGGTGCAACTTCCATCACATTACTACAACATCTGCTGAGGCTGTGTGTGTGTGTGTGTGTGTGTGTGTGTGTGTGTGTGTGTGTGTGTGTGTGTGTGTGTGTGTGCGTGTGTGTGTGTGTGTGTGTGTCTCTTTCTCTCTCTCTCATACATACAATCACACACACAATCACACACACACACACACACACACACACACACACACACACACACACACACTCTCTCTCTCTCTCTCTCTCACACAACACTGTAGAAACCGCTGCATCACTGTTAAGTGTAACCCAGTCTCTCCACCCACCCTAATAGGTCTGACACCCAAGGCACCAAACTGTTCACATGTACCAATGCACAAACAATTGCCTGTCAATGACACTTAACACAGTAAACATCCCCAGCTGTATTGTGCATATGATGGTAATTGTGTCATACCATCTGTACCCTGTTACTTGGGTAGCCTATGTTTGATGCACTGTGTGGCCAGTCTATGCATGGAATAACACAGCCTGGATGGAAGTTTGCATGTATCACTTTTTCTTTTCAGTATACTGTTTTAATCTGTCCCATAGTTATGAGCTAGCTGCTACCTCATAGCTAGTGCCATGGCATGCTTTGCCCATCTTCACCTGGTATAGTCCACCACTGCAACAGGCTCCTTCACGAGCTCCTCATCAAGGATGTAGCAGCCCTAGATGCACTCAGACAGAGGAAGCAGGACTTCAGTAGGTTAAAAACAATATTAGAATATGACAAAGTCTCTGACAGGGCATAGCTGTAGCCATTCTATGCCATGGTCTGGAGATTTCTAATAGCTATCATTACCTGATGCTCCATGGCAAATCCGGCATTGCAAAAAGATGTCCCGGAGTAAAACTATCCTACCAGTTATGTAAGTCTCACGTGTACCGCATGTGGGAGTTGTGGCCTGTGCCTTGGTGGCCTCAGACATACAGTATGTTATACCCTATATACAGACCATTTGGCAGCTGAACACCTTGCACTTAATATACCTTTGTCCCTGTTCCTCAGATGGGGACTTTATTGGAATGTAGATGAAGTTTGTGGCCCCCAATACCACATGGAAATGGGATATGTCATAAAAATCCCACATGGTCTTAGCTCTCTCTCCTTTGTGGCATGTGGAACCCACATATACTCCTCAGCAGTAGCATAGTACAGGCAACTGTCCCAGGCACAAAATGTCGGGGGCATAATCTTCCATCCATCATCCCCATGGCTCTTTAGAGGAATACTGTCTTTTAAAGCTGCTGTTACATTTTTGGTCAAACCTGAGTGATGTAGTGTTCCCTGTGTGATCTAAACTGTAGCAACCTGCTTGCTTCATTTGTAGCAAGCAGATTGCTACAGTTTAAAAGATATTTTTTTTAAATAAAACCTGAGTGCTGTAGTGCTCCGTGTATGCAGGGCATAAACTGTAGCCACTGTTGCTACATTTGTAGCAAGCAGTTTGCTACAGCTTAAAAGAATATTTTTTTAAACTAAAACTTATGTGCTGTTGCTGTCTGTGTAGGCAGGGTATAAACTCTAGCAACTATTTGCTACATTCATAGCAAGCAGTTTGTTACAGCTTAAAGAAGAAATTATCTTTGTTTCAATAAATTGTGAGGAAGGAGGGTTGGGAAAAGGGCACAGAAATGGGACCAGAATGGCTCGGGCAGGAGAGAGGGTATGGGTCATGGATCTGGCCACCTGGTTGGTGTGCCATTGCTAATAGACAGACTTTTTCTTTGCTCTTCACTTGAAGGTACTGTCTGCAGGAAACATTCTGTAAGTTTTGCAGAAGTTCTATATTTTTATTTTTTATTTTTGCTCTTCACTTGAAGACCTGAGGAGGACCAGCACAGAGTGCTCATTTAGCTAGCTATATTTCTTCTTCCCACATGTTCATATTTCAGTATTACATCAAGGAACTGGAAGAGTATCCTTGAGGTAGATGTCTGAGATACACCCACTGTGATGTCCCTCCCTCTGGGCCAGTTTTGAAGGAGTGTCAATCCTCACCATGGACACCGGTGAGAAATGTTCATTTGGAAAAAAGTGGATACACACAGTACTTTCAGATGCAACTCTCTGTACAAAGCACAATTTCCATTAAGAACACACAGGGAACACACTGCTTTCATGGGGCTGGGTTTTCCTCTCTCTCTCTCTCCAGGCCCCAAATAAGACCCTACACTGACCACAGCTGTAGAGTTGAGTCCTCAGCCAAGTGTCCCACCTCAAGTCCTCCACCACCCCCTCTGTGAAACCAGTGCTTTGTGTCCCTGCTCCAAGTAACTGGCACACACACTCTTTGAGATTTGTTTTTCACACACACACACACACACACACACACACACACACACACACACACACACGCACACACACGCACACACACGCACACACACGCACACACACACACACACACACACACACACACACACACACACACACACATACACACATCTGGGAAAGGCTGGCGCAGATTTACCAGCTATGCCCCCTCTGCCCAGACTGTCAGGTAGATACTACCACCAGAATACTTCAGAGCCAGCTACTCTAAGGCTGTTATTAGGGTATCCAATTATAGTAAGTAAAATGAATACTAATACAAATGGTAATGTTTCACCAATGCAGCAAGGCTTTCAGGAATGGCCACGGTGTCACCAAATTAATATAAGTACATTCAAAGGTTAAAATATTCTCTAAAAGACCAGCCACAATAAAAAGTTGAAATATATTTAATAATAAATAATAAAAGAATATGAAAATACTAAATATCTATTTACAATAAACGCAAGAGTTTCAATCACAGGAAATATTAAAAAATAATACCAATGGAAAGATTCACACAGATATACAGAAAAGCAATACTTAACTAATCTCACTATATTTTTCTGACTGATCTAAAGAATTACTATTCCCTAGTTTACTTACTAGAACAAGGCAAGATGATGTGGGTGAGTGGTCTTCCTTATTGTCAGGTTTCACAGACTGCCTTGAGACTTCTGTCTCATCTAGTATTAAGCCATCATTTCAGTGCTGGCTTACAGAATGACATCATACACATCTGGTCATCTTACTTCTGGGTTGCAAACTACCTCCTTTACTAGCAACTGAACCAGAATCTAGCACATATGTGTCATAATATACATACATACAGCTTTGCTAAGATGTGTTATAGAATCTGGAAGATACAAATCCATTTCAAAAACGTCCACCCTTCCAGGATAGCAATTAGTTCACTCCTAAGGACAATACACTAGGATTCCTAGTCCTGGTTTTCATGGACATGTTGTCTCTGGCTGCAATGAGAACTGTAAGATACAATCTTTATGGCCTAAACCAGGTAATTTAATTTCAGGCTATTTTTTAAAGTTAGTTAAAATGGGATTAACCTCTTCTCTTCCAGTAGCCTCTGTTGCAATATATTCATTTCAAAAGTTACTGTACAGCCTGACATACAGGTGTATTTATTTTCTGTCCAGCATGACCCATGCTGGTATATTTTTAACACAAGCAGCTTTACAAATCAGTTTGATATACAAATGACATATAACCCTTTACAAAATTCAAGCTAGCTATGCTGGCATATGTTACAGATCCTCTGCCCTACTTCTCCTGGCATAGCTGACAATACCTCACATCATCATACCCACCATGTCACTTAAAGATCCCTCTACATATTTTTCTCAAAGCTGTACATATCCTGGCACCCACAGGGATAGATAATCCATGTATCTCATGGGTTTGTATGTTAGAGTAACACATCCCCACCAGTTCCTGCATGGTGACTCTTTCTTCAGTATAGTGAGAGCAAGAAATGGTAAGCATTAATGGTCTGTGCTGTTAACAAAATATTTTTGATACCTAAATTATTATAGTCATTGCTAGCTTCCATGTTATTCACTCACCTAAAATGCGATACCTAAATGGGAAAGCAGATTATCTAACTTAATCTGGACCACAATCAGACTCAGGATTAGTTATATTATAGCTTACACTAAACAGGAAGATGACATGCAATTTCCTGATTTAGGAACTGACATTTTCCTGAAAAAAATTGGAGGAGCTTTGCTTTTCCCATGTATCATTTTCATATTTCCAGTTAATATGCTGTGCTCATCTTTAAACACTCAAGTGCATTTTTATGAAACACCACTTAAAATGTGTTTCCTGGTATCAGACAACATGTTTATATAATTCCATGTTATATTTTGTTTCGTTAACAAACAGCAAAAGGTAGTTTATGTACTTTGTTTTGGAAGACATGTGTAACTTGAGTAGCCCCATAGGATATCTGCCATTTTCCTGTATATCTTTCTAAATCTATGCTACATTCTTCAAATTGTGGCACCTTTACAATTCTTTGCACCTTTTGTATACTTTATTATTCATCACAGTGATACTCTGTCCTGTGTCTGATTTATGTAACACACAGGACATTTTCATTTCAAGATTTAATGCACTTCTTGTACCCATAAAAAACTTAAAAAAATAAAAAGTCATGAGCATTCAGAAGCCATGGAACTAAAGCACTGATATGTTCTGCAGGGGTCATTTGCATATATCCCATGAGTCTTCACTACAGAAGGTGTAAAGTATTACTCAGGGAATATTCTAGCCTGGATGGGTGTTTATTGCAGTTTTTAGTGAATGGGTTGTTTATGTAACATTTTTGTCCTTTGGATTATAACACAAAATTACATAATGTCTGTTCCTTGAAGACAAAGCAGTGAATACATTATTCTATACTGGTCTTTCACTCCCCCCCCCCCTCTTAGATCTCTGCATAATGCATGCAACACATCTGGGGTGAGAGAGCTCACATTCAGCCTTTTGAATCTGTGCTTGGTTTTTGACACATTTTAACAGTCTGCTACCTGAATAGGAAAAATATGTTTGTTTTTCTGTAAACTTTTCCATTATGACCAGTTTATACTGATATAATTGTTCATGTTTCAATTTGTAATCATTCCCTCTGTGATTTCTACTAAATCTATTACACGCTTCAACCATGTTTGGATCTTTTACAACTCATTTCTGTATATGGCATGTGTTGTTAGATCTACAAATGCCTGTTATTCTGCTAAAAATGTCTGTGACATAGCAATGCAAATAAATATGCAGCATTTTTGTGAACTACCTCTTGTGTTTCTGCAGTTTCATATGTGTTTCCAAATATTAAGACTTTCTTAGTCAGCAGGATTCATTAAACAATGGCATTATTTATTCTACAAATGATCTGCATCACATTTTTTGCCCAATTTCTTTATAACCATTTTTTACTTAGCTCTGTAACATACTTCATAAATCATTCAACGGCTTCCTTACTGAAATAAGTTTAAAGAATTTGAAGCTATGAATGAAATTTTATTTATTATGTAAATATCTTAAATTGAAAACATTTAACACACCAATAAACTCATTCATTCTTTGAGTTATTGACCTGTATTCAACTTCAGCTATCACTGCATCATTTTTTTCTTTAGTAGACTGCCAAGGTCACCCCTTCTACCATCTAAAATAACAAATTTAGTTTGCACACTTTTCTTAACCTGCAAACTAAATTTTTTCTGATACCTTTACTAGGTACAGTGACGTCAGGCTCAAGGCCTCCCCCTTCAAGATTGACATCACTGGTGACATCAAACTCTGAAGCAGAGTCAGAACACCCAGTTATTTTGGCTCCAGAAGGCATTAGAGGGAAAAGACACAAAGAAGTACCTTAAGTAAGGCCCTTTCCTATACTGTAACAGTTTAGTCAGGTACTTCCTTGATTAGTGTTGTACAAATTCACTGTTGTTGGTATCTCCTGCATCAGAATGAGTACAACTGCCCCTTTCACTTTATTTTATGAATACTGAGGTGTCTCAGTGATAGTTTTCACACCAGGTCCTCTACCTACTGGAGCCCATTTATTTTTTTACTATACTGCTGTACCTTGGTTACTCTTCTGTTTGCCACTCAGTTGTAAGACACATTGGCACAGTGAGTTACTATTGATTTTTGGCTGCTGCCTGTCCCCTGTCTGCTACATATATCTCACTCCTAACTCTCTATCTACTTTCTACCATCTGGGCTGACTTAGTTCTATGTCCTTTAACCCCCTCATACTGCTGTTTGATATACCGTCCATTTCTCTTTCCCACTGATATGATCTTCCCTGTTTTTTTGTGTTAATACTTCCAACTTTTTGATGTTAGTTTTTAACACTGCCACTGCCAAACCTGGTCATTGGCAGCACCATTCAAAATCACCTCTAAATTAAGCTTCCTAACAAGTAACTTTAAATCTAAAACCGATTAACTTATGTCAACCCTCCTAGCTGGGGCATAAGTAAATCTTTTATGAAACAGTTCAAAATGAGAAATGATATTAAACTAACTCCTGCTGGATACTACAACTGTTTTTCCAAGGGAGTGGTTTATTTAGCATATTGCGTTTCTTTCCCTCATGTTATGTGGGTAGGACATAACATAGTTTAAAGCAGAGGCTTTATGAACACCTAGAAGAAATTAATCATAGAGAATAATACAATGATTTATACAAACACAGCCAGGCATGTAAAGGGGCTGATTTTAGATTTTGGGTGTTGGAACAGGTTATACCCCATGAAAGAGGGGGTGACCGGGGGTTAAAATTAAATTAAATTAAAACATTTTGTAATGGTGTGTTGTCTGCAGAATATCATGAGTAGAGGGAATGTCTACCAAAAGTAAAGATATTAAACTTTTTTAGTATTTGGTTTGAGCCCATTTTTAATATACCAGTAGTTTACTAGGGAGAGATAAATTTGAAAGGTGTTACAGCTAGAAAGTGACTTAACAGAAGCCCTCATTTGCAGTCATATACAAACGTTGTTAGCCAGAGATCTTAGGTCTTTGCTTGGAGATCTGAGAAGTAAATTCTGTAAAGAAGAGGTCCCAGCATACCTCTCAACCTCTTAGAGCAAGAAATCTCAACAAAGTCATAAGTAATGGGGGGGGGGGGGCAAAGGTGCAAAAAATATGGACATTTTTAAAATATTGCTCTTACAAACTTAGAAAGTAGATAGATCAACAGGATTTGCATCAGCATGAATTTTCTTATGGGTATGAAATCTGAAACTCAAATGACTGTCATTAATTTTTGACTTCAATCCTCAATGATTTGCCACTGATTTGCCAGAAAACCACAGTTTTATGAAAAACATACCAAAAAATATGAGGCAGAAATCTGGACATTCTGCAGAAATCTGTACAATTGAGGTATGGGTCCTAACAATAAGCCCTGAGGGACATAGCTGTTCACTTTTATACTTTCTGATGAGATGTCTACAACTTGTACTGTAGGGGTTCAGTCTTTTTGCCATTTTACTATCCATCTTTCCACATATGAGACAATATTTAAGCATTTGGTTTCAGTATGACACCTTGTTGTGGAATGATGTGGCCACCATCTACACCCTAGCAAACCACCAGGGTAGTTTATTTTTGAATTTCCTGTGATACCTAGTTTTCATAGGGACTGCTAGCACTATGCATTTCTCTAAATGGGTATAGAATTCCTTTGTGAAGCTTGCTGCTGTATAAAGAAAAAGGGGTGGCAAAGTCTTAAGTCAATTTTGATATTTCATCATAAAGTAGATAGAGGCTAACACATTTGTTGTCCTTAAAATCAATTGGATTTGCTGCAATGGCATTTGGGAGTTTAAGGGAGAAGGTCATAAGCTTGTGATCAGATTTCACTGGAGAAGAAGACAGATACCAAATGAGTAGCACAAGAGATGGCCATATTTGTAAGAATCAGGTCATGAAAGCTGTGGTCTCTAGTAGGTTTGTTTAAAAGCTGCTCACAGGAGTTTTTGTTTATTAAGTGCAGGATTGTTTAGGCATATCCTACACTGGGGGTATAGGTGCCCCAATTTATTGAAGGGATGTTAAATTAATCCAAAATAATAGATATTTTGTTAACAGGGAAATCAGTTAGAACACTGAGGAATCTTACATAGTCATCAGGAGGCAAAGAATGTGTTCCGTAACAAGCTAATCATTGATAATTAATGATATCTACAATGACCTGTACTTCAACTTCAGTTTTTGAGTCCCTAGGGATGTGTCTGGAAGTAATCTGCTCCTTAATAAATATGGAAACTCCACCACAATTGCCACCATGTCTGAAGACATGAAAAGAGCAAAACCCTAGTATAGAGGGCGATAGCTCTTTACATTTAAACCAAGTTTCAGTAACTATGTAGGCATCAATGCTATCTAAATGCTGCAGTGTCTTGAGAACAGGCACTTTATTGTTTAGACTTCTGGCATTGAAGACAGCCATCTTAAAGTGACCCAGTTTTCTGACTGATATTTTAGTTACACTGAAATTTCCATGAACAGTCTCTGCCTAAAAGAAGGCACTGGGACATCAAAGACTTTAGCCAGGACACTGAAGCCATGGCATGAGAGGTGCAGGCCATCACAGAAGCTATGGAATAAGAGGCGCAGACCACCACTGAAGCTATGGCTATTGATAACTGGTGCAGTCCTTCACCAAAGCTATGGAATAAGAGGTGCAGGTCATCACTAGAGCTATTGAAAAAGAGGTGCAGGCCATCACCGACGCTATGGAATAAGAGGACCAGGCCTTCACTGAAGCTATGGAATAAGAGGTTCAGGCCATCACTGATACTATGGAATAAGAGGTGTAGGCCACTACCAAAGCTGTGGAATAAGAGGTGCAGGCCATCACTGAAGCTGTGGAATAAGAAGTGCAGTCCATCATTGAAGCTATGCAATATGAGGTGCAGGCCATCCTTAATTAAGCAAGTGGGACTGTTAGGCATCTCCACCCATACTGACACATACTGGATGCTCCTGGAATGACACATGCCATTTAACTAATTGATGAAACCAATTATATATATATATATATATATATTTATATATATATATATATATATATATATATATATATATATATATATATATATATATATATATATATATATATATATATATATATATATATATATCTAGGAACACTACAGAATCCTGAAAGACCAAAATCCTTACGACCAAAATCCTGGAAGTTCAAAATCCTGGAAGTTCAAAATCCTGAAAACTCAAAATCCCGAAAACTCAAAATCCTGAAAACACACAGGATACCAACACTTACTATATTCCAGCACAA
>NC_056726.1:480945661-480983161 GCF_019279795.1 Protopterus annectens | reverse complement strand
TTGAGACCATATGATCGTTCCGAAATGTCGAACATTTTTTTATAGATCATGGTACAGTGGGGATTGTGGAATTTGCCCTTTTCCCCAGTGCAGTGTAGTCTCGGAGTTAGTATGTAAAACTAGCAGTAGGTGTGAATGGTGCAGGGAGGGCTTCTGGTAGTTGTTTCGGAACGTCAGTCATATGGTCTCAACCATAGGCAGTTTGACATTACTGAATGAGAATATTTTAAAGTATATATATATATATATATATATATATATATATATATATATATATATATATATATACTGAATAAACACAAAACAAAAAAATAATCTTGTAACCAAAAACAAAAGCAAAGATAGGCAGCAAGCTGTAGAATTCCAACCAGTTTATTGTTAGCGCTTTCGTTTAGGAAATACATGAACTTCTTCAGACAAAAAAAACCCAAGAGTCCTCAGTTAAAATAAAACTGTCAATTAAGATGAGATAATTAATTATAAAAGCAATTAACATAACTTGAGAAAGTTAAAAAGCCAGTGTTATACAAGGTAAAATGTATATGTAAATAAATATAAATGCTTTTTTTTTTTTTAAAGCATTTATACTTATTTACATATACATTTTACCTTGTATAACACTGGCTCTTTAAATTTCCCAAGTTATGTTAATTGCTTTTATAATTAATTATCTCATCTTAATTGACAGTTTTATTTTAACTGAGGACTCCTGGGGTTTTTTTGTCTGAAGAAGTTCATGTATTTCCTGAACAAAAACGCTAACAATAAACTGGTTGGAATTCTACAGCTTGCTGCCTATCTTTGTTTTTGTTTTTAGTTACATATTGATATTTACATTATGAATGCATGTATATCAGACTGAAAAATAAATAGGTTGTTGCTGTGGTACATGTCTTTGGGATATGTTGTCTGTTTAATAGTTACTGTGTATGCCCATTTGAATGGCTGTATGGCAATTTGATCATTACCAGGTAAAGAGTAACTGGCTGTACTAGGAATATCATTATTGCTGGCAAGATCATTAGCAAATGTTTTTACAAAGGAGCAATGTCTCATTAAATTAGTGCCTTCCATTGCTTCTCATAGTTTGCACTGAGCCTTTTGTGTTCCATATAAATGTGGCCTCTGGTTTAAAGAATGCATATACATTCATATTGTCTTCTGATTTTCATCAAAACTGCCTGCTCTTTCTGAAATGAGTGATCTGTAACCATATTTTAAGTCAGTATACCTCTCTATCATCTCCTTTTTCTAAGAATTTCATTAGTCATAGCTGTGGTCTCACTTACTGAATGTATTTTATTATTTCTGTGTACATACTAAACCACAGGCAAGAAAGGATCCAAGTAGAACAAAACGACCAAACCAACGATTCCAAAAGCACAAGTTTAATAAGCACTCAGACCTTCTAGTGCTTCCAGGATGTATGCTGAGACACTAGAGAGCTTGAGTGTTTATTAAACTTCTGCTTTCGTAATCGCTGGTTTGGTCATTTTGTTCTATTTTATTTCTGTGTTCCTGCTTGAACACTGAGCTGGTGGTTTACTATGGCCTATTCAAATTCTGTTTGCACAGTCTTGAGTTGTTTAGTCTGCATTTGCTTGAGTTGTTGTTTACTTGTCAAATGTTTACTTGCAGCTTATTGTAGCAATGCACAAATGCTCAAAAGCATTTTCTTTAATGCTGACCAAAGTCAACAGTTAGTGAAGAAAGAAAGATTATTATTTATGTGTTAAAGGATTAATGCTCTTTCTTTGAGTCAGAGTGACTCTGAAATGAAAATATGTAAGTAAAGGAGATATACTGGTATAGATGGCTTGCCACACAGCAAAAAAAATATTATTTTAATGTTCACAACTTTGTACAAATTCAAAGACCCTCTGAATATGTACACATGGAGTTTATATGTATTTGAGTTTTTGGTATGCATGTTGAAATGTACTAGCTTTTGTGTTTAGAGCTTGTGCATTTTTAGATAACATAGTATACTCTATACTGGCCAGTATGGACCTAGTTGTACATGTGGACCATTTACATCCTCTCAGTACACTGTTTATCTGTTGCATATCCTGGCAATTCTTATATATCCAGTTATATTGACCATGAAACTCATAACCATCGCAGAGATCACTCTTCTGTATGCAGACCTTGCATGTCACAGAACTGTCTGTACTGGGAACTCTTAAGGGGAGAGTTGCTGTCTGTCCTTTGTTGTCTCTAGTATCCGAAACATTAGAAAAATTTGGTTTTGCAGTATGAGAAGATGTGGACATAATGGCTTTTATAACAGAACACCGAATATGCATTAGTCAGCACAAACAAATATTGTTTGATATATACAGGTGTGTAACAGTCTATGTCAACATTTATCCATGCTCTTCAGGTTGTTGAGAGTTGTGGAGTGGAACACATTTTTGCACCATGAAGTGCTCTGGCATAAACATTTTAGTGGCTTTTCAAGTAGTTTATTCATATTACTGGGAAACCAAATCTTTTCTCTGACCTTTTGTTTTGTTCTTACAACAATTAAGCCTGTCATGTGCACCTCTATATAGCTTTTCTGCAATTACTAAGCTGAAATCTATCTCATCCTCTTTACATAAACTATTATATTACTTTTGTACTTCTCATATATATTGGGGTTATTATTTATTTTATTTATTTACCATTTGTTAACTGGGATAGTATACTGGTCCAAAGACCATTTTCAATGGCTGGATTGGCCAAGAGAGAGATTAAAATTCAGTATAATGAGAAACTATTTCATATACAGAAATTACAAGCAGTCGATATAGGCACAGAAGAAGAAAATGATCATTAAAGCAGGAATATGATTATGTATTATTCACAGCAATGTATATCACAGTTAAACTTTTCTGCATTAAATGTTAATCCAATAAACAAATTTAATTTACTTAAAACTACTCATAGCTACTTAATCTGTGATTGCAAAATTCAGCCAACTTTGCTAAAACAGTCACATTTATTTGCATTTAAAATATGTTTTTAACTTCTTAGTGACTATCTGGATGTTTCTGGAACCTCTGACAGGTTCGGAAAGTGAGTTCCACACAGCAGGTGCACTTTTGCTAGATGATATTCCAGTATCCCTGTCTTCTTTATCTTCTGATATCATGACTTAGTTACGTAAAATTCCTTAACTTGCTTTGGTTTGTAATCATTTCATATTGCTGCTTTGTAGTGCTTAAGCGTCAGAGCTCTTCGAACTGTATAATCAGTCATTATATTTGCATAGATCTCTGCCACTTTTTCTTGACTCCCTATTTTCTGTGGATTTACTAGTATGCCCAGATAGTCTGCTTTATTTTCTTTTCCCTTACTATACTGCATTACATATTGCTATACATGCAGCCTTACAAAACATCTCTCTCATCTAAATGGTAGCATAGACTTTGCACTCCAGAATTTTGACTTTAGGTTTTGTGGTTATATTTAACTAATTTCTAAACATGTACCTATGAAAGTATTTGGAGGCTCATACAATAGTTAACACTTCCTTTTCTGTCTGGCTATCTGCCTTCCTAATATGAGGTAATGACCTGCTACTATATGCTATGACCGTCTGTCATTCTGTGCATGACTAAAGACTCCCATAAGAGTATTGAGCAACATTAGTTTCAAGTATTGTTCTTTTCCTAGTGTCAAAAGAAGACATAACTGCTCTGCAACTTAGGCCTTTAATTCTTCTACAGATTTCTCAACGCTGTTCTGATCATACTAAAGTTACATCTTTTTTGACAGACTCTACTGATAGTCTTGCTGTTGTTCTTTTGGCTTTTCCCAGTTAGGGGTCACCACAGCAGAACTCCGGTCTGCTAATGATTGGCAGTAGATTTTTTACGGGTGCCGAGGTGTCAGCTCGACGCCCAACCTTCAGCGAAGGCATGCCCATTCACACATGCTTTTCAAACGCCACTCGACCGTGGGGAGGACATGCAGACTCCACCACTTAACATTTCCAGCTACACAATCAGTATATAAAGCAAGCAGCAACATTTAATAACCCTACCCTAACAACATCTAATAGCTTTTATGTGTCTCCATCATTGTTTATGACCACACTCACAGACCTGAAACAACACTGACTACTTTTTACAAATGAAAGCCTCCATAATAATATTTCGTTTAAAACTCACAAAAGACTATTCAAACTTTTTGAGGTGCTCAGTCACATAGCAGCCAAACTTATGCTTAGTGGTGATATCCACTCAAACCCAGGCCCCGAAAGCATGATCTCATTAAACTCCCCAATGCAAATCAAACTACCTACTCCACATAAAAGTTCTGAAATACTACTACTAAGCATAAATCTTAGAAGTATACTGAATAAAATACATGAACTCCATGCGACTCTCTCCCTGTACAACCCAGACATTACCACCCTTACTGAAACCTGGTTGAAACCACATATACCAGATATAGAAATAACTCCACCTGGTTACAATATTCTAAGAGCTGGTAGAATAGAAAAGAAGGGAGGTGGTGTAGCAATTTACTTTAAGAACACACTCAATTTACAAGCTGTAAACATAAGTATTACTAACATTAATAATGCAGAGCTACTTATAATCAGATTAGAACTAAACCAGAACAAACACACACATATATATATATATATATATATATATATATATATATATATATATATATATAAAATAGCCGTCCTCATCCCTCCAGGAAACAATTCCAGTACAATCGAAATCATTCTCCAAAATATCACAAAAGCCATATCACAGGAAACCATTATTGCAGGGGACCTTAACACAGATTGGATGACATATAACTCTGACAATCCTCATAACTACCTAAACCTCCATGGTTTCACTAAAAATAATTTCTCTCGCAGCTAGAATTGACAAGAAAACAAATAAACAATCTATTTTGGACTGGTTCTTAACTAATAAACCCCAGTATTACCAAATAGCACTTTGGTACCTACTTACTGAGAAATCACAATAACCCTACTAAACTAATCAACTTCCACTAAATTCTTAGTAAAAAAAATCTTAACTTACAGATTCTACTTAATATTCTTGAAAAAAACAGACGGGACTCCTCTTATGCAACACTTTAATGACACCTTCCTTATTATTCTAAAAGCCTTGCACCTCCAAGAACAGTTCGTGTCAAAGCCAACCACACACCATGGTTAATCCATGAGACTCGTACTCTCCTAAAACAGGGACAAAGCATGGCAAACTTGGGCTAAAAATAAATCCCTCCAAAACCGTTTAATTTACCAGCAACTTAGAAACAGTGCCAAACAACAAATTAAACTAGATAAACACTACTATTCTAATTTACAATGGAAATATAGAATGAATCCACAAAAATTCTGGAACACAATCAATAACATACTTCATCCTGGCCAAACCACAACCCCTCCCCCAAACTTACCTGATAACACAAACAATATTGCTGAACAATTTAACATATTCTTCACTGAAAGTGTTTTAGCACTGACTAAGAATAGCAAGTCTCCCACAATGCCAACACTCAACAATCCAAGCAACATTGTAGATACATTCTCATTTCAGACAGTCCCAAAAGAAACTATTGCAAAACTATTAAAGAAGTTGAAAACACTTCACTGGCAGCAGATAACTTGCCAGCAGAATATCTAAAATTAAAGCAGGTGTTATTGCCTTCCCTGTGTCAGTACTTATAAACCGCTCTATAACAGAACAGTATGCCCCAGCTATTTGGAAAATTGCATATATTACACCATTACACAAAGGAGGTAATATAACAGAACTAAGAAAGTACCGGCCCATTGATATACTTTCACCACTTTCTAAAATTCTGGAAAGATGTATCCACTTTCAGCTTCTTAACTCATTCACTCCGGAGCAGCTCAGAAAAAGCTGCCTGCTTAATTCCACCATAGGAACAACAGTGCAGCCTGAGCTCATTTTCAGAAAATCCATTTGTAATACTATACAGAAAACAAATGTTCATAACTCTTTAACTATAAGAGCTACACTAAAAATGTAAACGCAAAAGTTGTTCAGCAGACACTGACCTTTTCAGCAGTGTAAATGTTGATAGTGCATATCAAAGTCATTATTAAATATTTGGCAAGAAATGCTGATATTTTGCATATTTTTTACCTTTTTGGAAAAGCAAAGCAAAATATCTTGGTCTATGTACCATGCAGACCCATACAATTTGAATTTAATTTGTTAGTATGAATGTCAGCTTTAAAATGATACCTTAACCATTACTGTGTGATGCTCCTTTCATGAGATATTCACAAAAATATTATTAATATATTACTTTTCATAATTGATAAATAAACAAAGCATAATATCTCATCACCTGTAACAGACAGAGTCTACATATCAGTGTAAAAGTTGTGCATCTGAATGTCAGCTTCAAAATGATGCGTCATTTTGTGTGATTACTATGCTCCCTTGCAAAGATATGGGCATAATAATGAGAAGTATTGTAAATGTATAATTTTCATATTCGTACAAGACTAAACAAACTGTGATATCTGTATGTGTGTGTACAGTGCACAGACACAGTTCTTTCACCATGTTGTAAGGAGTAATACTGTCTTCAAAATGAGGTATTACTTCACACAATGAGATGCTCCCTTGCAAAGTTATTTACCAAAATATGAAAAAAAATCATAATTTCCATAACCTAAGTCCAAAACAAACTTTGATATCTGCCTATGAATACAACATACAGGCACCATTCTTTTACCATGTTAGAACTATAAATAATCTTTTCAAAATGAGGTATTACTTAGCACATTCAGATGCTCCCTTGCAAAGTTATTTACCAAAATATGAAAAAAAAATCATAATTTCCATAACCTAAGTCCCAAACAAACTTTGATATCTGCACAATGTGTCAAACATACAGGCACAATTCTTTTACCATGTTGGAACCAACAATACTGTCTTCAAAATGAGATTACTTGGTGCATTCAGATGCTCCCTTGCAAAGTTATTTACCAAAATATGAAAAAAATCATAATTTCCATAACCTAAGTCCCAAACAAACTTTGATATCTGCACGTGTCAAACATACAGGCACAATTCTTTTACTATGTTGGAACCAGCAATACGGTCTTCAAAATGAGATATTACTTGGCATATTCAGATGCTCCCTTGCAAAGTTATTTACCAAAATATGAAAAAGAAATCATAATTTCCATAAGTTATTTGCCAAGCTCAAAGAAATGAATTTTTCACAACACATTTCATAATAGTGTTTTACTTACTATACTGGTCCGACTTGATCATAGGTGTTTTCCATTCTTCTCACAAGCTGCATGTTAGCAATCTTGCATGGCTCTCCTCACGCCATTGTGGAGGTTGGACAAGAACAACATAATTCCCTCCTCAGTTAGGTGGATGCTATCCCTTCTGAACAGTTGAACATCTTCCGCAGTGATGCTTTCATGGCAGATTGTAGATCCACCGACCCTGTGCATCAAGCCATGCATGAACCCATTCTGTAAACGTCTGGCCTTGTGAGCTGCCTGTTGACTGTTTTCTGTTTTCCATATCTGTCGAAGAATTATATTAGACCACACAAAATGACAACTTGGCCATCAAGACTTCAAGTATTCAAAAATTGCTGTGATTTGAAACCGTAGCCTTACGAGTGGTTGCCTGATGACATCATTACCTCCAATGTGCAGCACAAGAATGTCGGGCTCAGGGTAGATGGAACACTTCTCTTCCAACAACTGCAGTACTCTGCTCCAATGCATACCTCTTCTTGCAATCCAGTATACCTTCACACTGGATGTGGGGAAGCTCAAGTTGTAGTAATTTTCACTTACAGAGGCATGGCTGGCAGCCCAGTGAATGTAGGAATGGCCACATACCCACACTCTCACTTATCGTTCTCCTGCTCATGAAGCCATGTCAGCATCAGAAGGTGGACGAACCTGCACAAGAAAGAAAATGCAAACAGATTACTACTGATGTTTGACCGATGTATTTGAAGACTACATATATATGCATATCATATGCATTGCCTGGTTAGCCCATCCAAATCTTCACTTCTTTTTCCATCTTATAAGTACTAATACTGCCTTCAAAATGTGATATCTGTACATGTGTAGAACATACAGATAGTTACCATCTTCAAATGAGGTTTTACTCAGCATGTTGACAAGTTACCTAGCAGACTATACAACAAAATTAGAAAAATATCTGGCACTAGAAGGCATCTGGAGTGTCCCACACCTGTGCTTGAAATGTGACAATGACTTTTAGTAATGTAAATAACAGTGGCAGCTGCTAATGGGTTTACCTGACAAGTGATAATGACTCACTGTTACACTGTACCTGCACATATTGTAAACTGATAATGTGATAATGACTTGCATTTCATTATTGCAAGGTTCTGCACGCTCATACAAAGCTGATAATTGCTGCACATGACCTTTTGAGCAAACATTCATCACATTCCTGGTTCAGGTGTAATGGAAGAGTGAGTCATTATCTGTCAGGAAAAGACCAGAGTAATTCAGTAAAAGTTGTATAACTGATATATATCTGAGCCCTTCCTCTCACCTAAATTCTACACATGACTGACAAAGGCAGAAACATTGTTAAAAATATCTGGTTGATCAATGCCACAATCAGCGTAAAATCAGTAAAAACATACATCTCAGTAAGGCCTTCCTCTCACTCACACATCCGAGTTCATATCCCTCCATTAGACAGTAGATGAGAGTACAATAGTGTAGCAGAGTAGAGAACAGCAACTAAATTCCCTTGCACAAAAGATGCCCATCTGCCAACCCTGGGAACTATAGACCCATAAGTCTAACCATCCTTAGCTGCAAGGCCATGGAAAGAATAATCATGGACCTTCTCAACTAAACCAGTTACCCGTGGTATAACACAAGGATCTCTGCTGGGCCCTGTACTGTTTGGAATCTATTTCTCCATTAGACCAGAACAATAATTGTGGATGAGAATTATCCATAAACTAATATGTCCAGCATCTTCACAATTCCCTTACCAAAAAATCTCTCAAGTAAGCAGTTTCCTCTCCCATGAGTAACAAAATGTCTCTATCTTGTCCTAATCAATGGCTTGTCCTGCTTCCTGTCTCTTTCTCTCTGTTCAGTTCTGGCTACTTAGTTCTATTGTTGTGTGTGTGTGTGTGTGTGTGTGTGTGTGTGTGTGTGTGTGTGTGTGTGTGTGTGTGTGTGTGTGTGTGTGTGTGTGTGTGATATCTCTATGTCCTCTCTATACATATCTGTGATCTGTAACCTGTACAATTCAATTGAAAAACAATTGAGCTTAGGGGTACTGTCAATATTGTAATTTGCAGGGACTTCCTCTTGGCCAAGGGGATAACAATGCACTTTTTTGTGTTTAGCTTTAGTCCATTACTTTGGCACCAGTCATTTGTCTGTGTTAGGCCCTTTTGTAATATGTTTATATCATTTGGGGACTCAATGATTGTGCCCAGTTTGCAGTCATCAGCAAACCTGGTTAGTCAAAAGCCATCTACTTTCATACTATTACTGTAAATTAAAAAATATCCTGTAAATTCTCATATGTTTTAATAGACATGCAAACAAACAAACTAATCAGTCAATAAATGTATACACAAAATAGTTATTGCAATAGTGGAAGGCAGCCACTTGTTTAGATAAAGTGAATAAATAAAGTTCAAAAGGTAAAGACATTTTTGAGTGTAAAGTCTGTGTCAGAGGCAAAGGATGATTTAACTCCACCAGAATAATGCCACTACATGTGAGAGACAAGACCCAAGTTAAGACATGTTTATTCACGAGTGTTAATGATTTTGTCTACATTTCCATTAACTCTATTGAATTACATATTAACAATCCTTTTGGTATAATTAAAAATAAAGATTAGGTTATATTGCCTTTTCAAAACAAAGCATTTTAAATTTTTCTGGCGTCATTTTTCTCCATTTTTCTGCCTTAGTCAAAAGCCAAGTTTTCTACCATAACCCCTCTACTTTCTATTCAGGAGCATGCCTACTTACTTGGTATGCTTGAATGCTCCAATATTCTTTATCTACAATTCAAGCTATCCTAACAAACTATTATCAATAACTTACAGCCTGAAATTAAGTTGGTCACTGTTGCATCTGCTAGACAGAAAGTGATCCACGGTTACACCTACTGTACAAAACGTTTAACACAAAATACTGTAAATCAAGATGAATTTATCAAAACTGTAAAATAATGTCAACACAGCTAAGTAACAGAATATCATCTGTCAGTTATTATGCTAGTCAAGAAAATGAAGGTAAGTTATCAAAATTGCAAAGAAACCAAAGCCAGCACAGCTAACACACATAATTTCATTTTCCATGTGAAATACATCACTTACAATAAAACAATACTGCTGAACATAATTTTACACAAATGCTCTTCCCTTTCAAAACAGTAGCGAGAAAAAACACATTTTCCAAATAACAAACAAGCCAACACTACTTTCACACTACCATAGAACTGCACTGCAATGTCAAGATGTATTCCACACCACTTTATCTAGCAAAGAAATATCACCACAATGCCCACATCTAAACACTAAGGTTTGCAAAGAAAATTTTTAACATTTTTTTTCCTTGGAGATTTTTTCTAAGCTGGTCTTCCACAAAACAACACACTGGTGAAAATGGTGCGTGTGCATCAGAAGCATTCCAAGTGCTTGGATACTGCAGAAATGTCATCGTACAAGTGATACCAGAAAGTATGGAATTTACTGTGTAAACTGATACAGTATGACAGTACGACAGGTAGTCCCAACTGTGGGCAAACAGGGGGAAGCATACTAAATGGTAAATAGGAGGCAGCCATCCATTCATTCCTATTTTGATCAACACAAGTGAAATCCAAACTGAAGTAATTTGTGTGCATTTAGAACCCATGTTTGAACTAGGTATGCAGTAGTCAACTCTCTTAAAAAAATCCATAGATCACTAAAAAAACAGAACACAGAGAGAGAGAGAAAGAAAGAAAAGAAAAAAGAAAAGAACGAGAGAGCAGGAGAAGGGGAAGGTGACCACGGAAACTTTCTTGAGGTGACTGACACACTAAAATATTATGAAATCCGTACTTATACAAATGGAGAAGACTTATTTAGCAGCAGCACTAGATGATAAAACACTGCTTGCTTTTCTTGCCAATTTTAAAACTCTATATTTCCCTCAATTCTAATGACCATCATTACTCAAAACCCAATAAACTAGATCTGGGAAATGAATCGTGATCTAGTTTCCCCACGTGAATCAAGATCATAATATACAATACTTCTGTCGTACTCATTTTACATAAGATAAAGCAAAGAAATCCCTAACTTGATCTGCAAACCTGAAGTACAGTTTTTTTTTCTTTGTCGCAACTCACTGAAATGTAGCCTATAAAACAAGGATAAGAAGAGATGTGGGTGGTCAATACAATTTACAGATGCGCTTTTGTTTTTGCCCATGCATTTCTTCATGTCACACAAGATACCCACACGTAGCCAAAAGTGTCTTAAGATCAAAAGCAATCGGAACATCCACCTTTTGTTGTGGAAGTTTCCCCTGAATTTGTCCCTATAACATTCCGACTGTCATATTTGAAATTTAAAGTGGAAAACGAGTTGGTTTAGGACAAAATGCAGTTTTAATAAACCATAGGAATTGTTACAGTAACCCCCGGCCTCTGTGATTTATAAAAGGAGCGGTGGGTTGGCTACCAGCCAGCCATCATACGCAACTATATTTCTTCCAAACTTTTTAAAGAAACCTTTCTTTCATGAGGATATGAACAATGTCCAGATAAAAACATAAACGGAAGCAAGAGTGTTTCGCTTTACATAGAACTGTAAAAAGTAGCTGCACAGAGCAGCACATTCTGCTATAAAAGTTGTAAATCCTGTAACAGTCTAACAGAGCACTGGACCCAATAAGCGCAGCCATTTTTGTAACTTTTACGACCAAATCTAAAAGAAGTATTACCTGCTCGGCATCTTGCTCCAGAGAGAGAGAGAATAAAATGCTCTTTTGTACTCTTTTTTTTTTGCAGTATTGAACTTAATTAAACTACCAAATTATGGCAAATTATTTATTAAGGGGAAAACAAAAGAACATCATTTTGGGGGTGGAGGTGTGACGCAAGTGGTGGCTTGGATTGCAGAAATCCGATTGGCTGCCACCACTTGCTTTATCAGCAACTTTACAAGATGATTTTCTAATAAAAGTTTAATATATACTTTATGTAAAAACTTGCTGAATCGTGACTGAATAAGATAAATTACAAGTTCAGTTACGATTTCAGCGTGTTATACATTAAACTCAGCTACAAACCTGCAATACAGTTTATCGCTCTTATGGAAGGCACTCGGGGTTAACATGATGGAATTCCTATCTTCTCATGGCACGCTCGGCGTTAAGCACAGAGGAGCCATGAGAAGGTACTCGGGGTTAATGAGTTAAACATCTTCTAAAGAATAAACTCCTCTCATCATCACAGCATGGATTCCGACTACATCATAACACTACTACAGCTCTTCTAAGTTTTACTAATACAATAAATAAATTCAGAGACGATGGCAAAATAGCATCTTCAGCCTTTTTGGACATGTCTAAAGCATTTTATACAGTTTCCCATCCTAAGTTACTGTCCACTCTGAAAAATTTTAATATCAACCCTGATGCTATTAACTGGTTTCAAAGTTATATATCTATCCACCAGCAAGCTGTGAAATGGAAGCAAGATCTATCCCCACTCCTTCCTGTTACACTTGGAGTCCCTCAGGGTTCAATCTTAGGCCCCCTCCTCTTCAGCATACCATAAATGATCTTAATACTGCCTCCTCTCCAGCATCTATCACACAATATGCAGATGATTCAACCCTCATATGTGCAACATCCACAATAACAACTTCTTACAGTCACACAAAAAGCCTTCTCTGATATTGAAATGTGGCTAGCAAACTCACAACTCATTCTCAACCCTAATAAAACTAAACTTCATCCATCTAAACCTATTAACCTCCCAGCTAACTTTTATATCATTGCCAGTAATAATACTAAGATTTTCCCACATTCCCAAACAAAACTATTAGGCATTATAATCGACAACAGACTAAAATTTGACACACACATTTCGAACACAATCAAAAAGGTTCATAAGAAAATGGGAACAATGTATAGGAACAAAAAATTCTTAACAGACGCTGCAAGAATAGCCATAGCTAGAACCTACCTTCTCTACTCACTCTTATATGCATCCCCCATACTTACCAACCTCAAAAAGTCAGAACTAAGTAAATTAGAATCATGAAGACTGTCAAATTTGCAAGAGATGCCACACATTCAAACCATCACTGTCAATGCCTAAAAAATCTTTCTTTGTTGGCAGTACCTCATATCGTGAACTACAAGTTAATAATAATAATAATAACAATAATAATAATAATAATAAGTTAACTATAAGTTAATAATGGCTCACAAAATAATGCACAATCCTGACAACGTACCTTCCCTAAAAAATCTTCTACAACCTTACTCTAACATTCATTCTTTTCAATCATCTAACAAAGACTTACTCCAAGTAATCAAAGTATCCAATACAGCAGCAACTCTCTTTACACTAACTTTGTTGCTAAAAATTGGAATACCCTTCCACATAGTATTAGATCCATAAGCAATCTTAATCTTTTCAAAATAACTCTCTAAACACACTTATTTGAATCCTGGCTTTGCACATGTAACACTCCAGATTAATTATGAACTTAGTATTAAATATACAATTTGGCTGTACGTACTAACTCTGTTAACATATCCCTTCTAACAACACTACTTCTCTATAAGTGCTTATATTCCTAGCTGCAACTCTCACCATGGAAGTATTACTAACTATGCTCTACTTTGCCTAAGTGATTATCCCTACTTAATTTCCTAACTAATGTTATGTTCCTCCACATATATAAATTCAACCATGTTTGTCTTTCGGCTTTTTCCCAGTAAGGGGTCGCAACAGTGGAACTCTGGTCTGCTAATGATTGGCAGTAGATTTTTACAAAAATCCGAGGTGCCAGCTTGACGCCCAACCTTCAATGAAGGCACGCCCATTTCCGCATGCATGTCTTTCGAACGCTACCCAACTGCGGGGAGGACATGCACACTCCACACAGAAGGCACTCCCAAGCTAAGCCAAGAATTAAATGGGAGAACCTCTTGCTGTGAGGTAACAATGCTACCATCGTACCACCACGACATGCTATAAATTCAACCATATATTTGTCTATGTTCAAGTGTTTAAAGTCTTATTCTATTTGATACTATGTATATATTTTTGTTTTCACATTTTTATCCTGTAAATGTGTTAACACTCTTTTTTTTGTCAATTTTGTTTATAATTTCTGTTACTTGTTGTGAAAATTTACATGTAAGCTTAGACTGGAGCTTTTCTCCCCAGGCCTTCACTGAAAATGGGCACTGTCCCAGTCGGACCATCCCAGTAAACAAATGTAAAATAAATGAATAAATAAATTTTAAAATAAAACAATAACTTTAATGAAATACAAAATGGTAGCACAGCAAGAAGCATCCTAACAGCTTAACATCTCATAATGAACATACTGGTAATTGGCAACCAGACTCTATGCATTCTGGGATACATTGCTTCTTATAGTTATAGTACTATTTTTCATATTCACAGCATATACAGGAATCTCCCCCAAAGGAAAGACAGAACTCTCTTTAAAACTGTGGGATATGATTATATTGCACTTATTTTACAGATACTTAGTATTCTTAAATATTAATATTATTGACTTTTCAAATGCTCTAAAACTTATACATGTGCTAGATAAGCAATTTTTCATGAAATGGCAGCAACTGAGGTAGACATATGTGTAACAACTGCAATAACATATTTATCTGTACTCTTGATATCCAGCTGGAGTACGAACTTCATGACCACTTCAAGTTGTATGAACAGAATTGTAACCTGTGGGAGGAAGGTAGTTAGGCAAATAATTAGAATAATTAGAATTGTGTCTTGTATCTATCTGAGGAAGAGTGTGCGCAGAATTTCAGTCACACTTGGATGAACAGTACATGGAGTGGTGGCACACACTGTGGATTGGGGACTTCCACTTTTGTCTCAGCTAGTGGGTTGCAGTAGACCCTTCAAGGAAACAGAAATGCTCTGATTGGCTAAGAATCTCATTATCTTTGTTTCAGCTACTGGGAATGGGTCTCAGGCACTCAGCATTCATCTGGCAGCTCGTTTGGAACTCCTTTTTTTTTTTGCTTGTCCGATTGTGTCTAACTTGGGCACCATCTTTAGTTTGCACCATGTTTGACCCTGATTCATATCTTTTTTAATGCAACACCAGCTGTCTCTCATTTTCTTCCCTTATGTGAGGCACACATGCAGGCCTGGTTGAAGAACAGGTAGTGGTTGGGGGGACATCATCTGTTGTAAAACCTCCTGTAAGAAGCTTTTGTTCTGTGATCATTCTGCATTACTGATTCATACAGAACAGTTTTGGTTTAAATTTGGATTACAGCACTGGCATGTTTCTCCTTATTTGTCTTCCAAGTATTAGCTGAGATTGCCTCACTCCAGTAGGTCAATGTGGAAGGACAGCTCTGTGAGGATCTGTCTGTGTGGAGATCGTTTTAGCAGTGTGGACTGTCCTGGCTCTGTCAGTGGCTTTATTCAGCTAAGGGGAGTAAGAATTAGACACAGTATGAGTGAATCCACAGTCAACGGCTAACTCTGCACATGCTCTGCACACAGGCAGCAACATCTGCTTCAGTATCTGGCTGCATCTGCTCATGTACTAAATTTCCAGATAACTTATCAGCCATGATTAATGACTTTCCAGGCATGTGAATTGCTCTGGCATTGAAACATCTTAGTTTCAGAGGTAATGTTTGACATCTAGGTGGTATCTTGTTAAGATCATAGGACTTGATTAGTAGAACCAATTGTTTTTGGTCAACTTGGAGGGGGAAACTCTCTAGCTCCAGTAAGTATCTGGAGAACTTAATCATGCGCTCATAAACTCCCAGTGAGCTCCTTCTCAATGCATGAATACCTCTTTTAAGTACTGTTTAGCATTCTGGAACAATAAGCAATGAATCATGAAACTTGTTCAGCCATTTGGAATAGTACAGAACCTAGGTCAGAGCTAGTAGCATTATCACTCACTACTGTCAGCTTGATGCCATCATAGTACATGAGCATCACAACAGCTTGTAGCAGTTCTTTCACTTGACTGAAAGCCTGGGCTTGAGCATCTCTCCATGACTTGGGTGAATCTTTAACAAGCCTGTCTGTAGATGTAGCACTATGGACAGATCAGGTACTAACTTGCCAAAGAAGGTTATCAGGCCTAAGGCCTGGCATAACTCAATTATATATGTTGGACTCTTTAGCTCTCCAATTGCTCTGACCTTGCTTAACATCTGGTCGGAATTCAGTAGCACTTACACTTCAGTCTGTAAAACAGCATTTATCTTTATTTAGTTTCAGACCTGAATGTTTAATCTTTTGGACTACTGCTTCCAATGTTGGGTCATGCGTCTCTTCACCAGGACAAACACTGGTGCAGTATCCATGACAACAGCAACACCTTCAGGCCCACACTGAAATATATATGGTGCTGAAGTTGTGCAAAATGTTAGTTTCAGCTTTCCCACTGGTGTAATGAAAGTTGTTAGATTTTGGTTATCATTCCTAAGGGGCATTTACCAAAAACCCACCTGAAAAACACTTTTGGCATTAACCAGTTGTGTTGCTGTGTCTTCTAGTGTAGGGAGAATAAGCCTTTCTTGCATGACTATATCGTTGAACTTTTTTAAACCAACAAATGTTCATACATTGCTTTTGTTTTTAAGTACTGGATCACTGCCATACAACATATGGTCAGTTCAGTTATACTACCAGTCATACTGTGTGCTTGTGTTCGTTTACTTCTGCCTCTTCTTTGGGCAGTATAGGAAATGGCACTCTTCTAGGGGTGGTCAAGGCTTGTGGGACAGCTTCTGGCTTTAACTTTATAATTACAGGCTCACAGTTAAGCAAATCAACTTCACTTGAGTTTGCCTAGAGGGCTATATGCTTCATTCTCTTACTTTACGCAACTGTAGATGATTTCAGGAGATTCTGTAACTATCATGTGATTCTATTGTAATATCAGCCACGTATCAATCTTAAACTTTACTGGGTGTCCAAGAATAGTGAGTGACATGTCAGTCTGACTCTGTGTTTGGCATAAAAATCACTTTGCCTATGAAAATGCTTTATACATACTTTTTTAGTTTTATTTCCAGTAATCACTTCTTAGCTTTCACAAATGACAACAAAATGTACACTTTTATTACATTTCTTACACCTTCTGTCATGTACCGCACATTGCTCTGACTCAGCATGAAAATGACATTCGGTAGTCTTACATTCCCTCTGCTTCTCGTGCACGTTTGCTCTATACAGTATCATACATGTATTCTGATTAGTATCCTATCTCTTATTAAATATACCGTGTCTACTCTGTTTTACCACAAATGCATCATTTGCCATATTTATATTATCATTTTGTCTCTTTACTAGGACAGCCTCACAAGCAATCTGAATTGCCTTTTCCAAAGTTAAATTTTCTTCTAGCTGTATCTTTTAAGACAGTTCAGTATCAGCCAGCCCAATTACAATTATGTTTCTGTTCATCTCTAGTTTTATCAAACCTACAGTTTTCAGCTATTTCAAACACCTCAGAAAAGCTTCAACACTTTCTCTTTTCACTTGAACTCATCTGTGAAAGCATGCTCTTTCATGTGAAAATATTTCTTTTTGTCACAAAATGTTACTAATTACTGACTTATACATATCAGACTCTGGTCATCAGAATATGAAAATTAAATTGTACATGGCTTCCACTTATTTGCCCATAGCATACAACAAAGTGTTCACCTGAATTGCTTCATTCTCTTCATGTAATGTGGCTGAAAGTCCAAAATGTATGAATTTCTGCATCTATGCTAGAAAGGCAACTAAATTCACAAAGTCATACAGTTATTGTGGGTTAAGTTTAATCATATCAGAAGCCAGGCTGATGCTGAACCAGCACTCCCTCTCCTCAACTCAGTTATGAAAAAAAGCACTGTTATAATCTATAAGTGATCAATGCTTATTATACTTAGATCAACGCACAACTCCCCCCATAAAAAAAGCACTTCACTGTTATAAGCCATAAATGATCAGTGCTTATTATAATTAGATCAACGCACAACTCCCCCCATAAAAAAAGCACTTCACTGTTATAAGCCATAACTGATCAGTGCTTATTATACTTATTTATTTATTTTATTTTTTATTTTATTTTACATTTGTTGACCGGGATGGTCCGACTGGATACATGTCCATTTTCAGCGGAGGCCCGGGGAGAAAAGCTCCACAGAGGAAAAAGTTACACTTTCATTTACATACAGATAAATACACTTCCTAATGCAAATAAATAAAATTACAGATACACAAAAAATACTTCACAATTGTTTTAGATACACTTGGCTACCATATGAATAGATAACAGTTCAAAATACAGTGTAGTTGATATTCTAGGTTACTATTACCCATCCCTTGTAGAGTCAAGTCAGGCAATGGGGAGCTTGACTTCATAAGTACCAGTGGAGGTGGAATTTAGTGGGTGTGAGTTTACAAATTCTTTAGTCTAAGAAAAAGAAAAAAACACCTAGTAATACAGGTGGAGAATGCTACTAGTTGAGTGTCAGAGAGAACTAGTCTGGGTTATTACATGGGCATAGCCAATGTTTTTTAAAAAATTGTTTAAGATTATTTTTGAATAGACATTGGGATGTGGTAAGTCTTAAGTTATTGGGGAGGGAATTCCAGACTTTTCCTATAGAGTTGGCAAAAAGGGCTTCTCCAGCAGAGTTGTTGGATTTGATGGTTTGGACCAGGACTCTATGTGAGGAGCGAAGACAGCTTAGATTAGAGTATGGAATCAGAAGATTATGCAAGGAGGGGGTTTTATCCGGTTGCTTAATAATTTTAAATGCTTCAGTGAGTTGGTTTAGTTTGAGAAGATTGGGTAGTTCTAGCCAGTCAAGTTTCCTTAGGTTAAGGCAGTGATGAGTTTTGTAAGGACCTCCTGCTACAAATCTGGCGATGTGATTGTAGGCAGCAGAGAGTTTGTTGATCTCACTTTTGTTAAGGAATGAAAGCACAGGAGAGGCATACAATAAAGTGGAGAGTAAATGCGTGTGAGAGATAGTTAGTTTGGCAGTAGGGGTTAGAAAGTTTTTAATTCTATGCAAGGATCCAAGTTTCTTGTTTACAGTCTTTATGGTTTGACTGATATGCATATCATATCTAAGCCTACTATCAATAGTGACTCCTAATAGTTTAGTGTTGGTAACAGGCTCAATCATGGTACCATTAATAGACTGAACAAGGAAGGGACTATTATTAGATTGGGGTGTAAGTTGGACTGATGGACCAACTGAGGTGGGAAAAAATACTAGTAACTTGTTTTTTTTTGGATTTAGAATGAGTTTCCGTTCCGAGAGCCACTTTTCTACTATAGCAAAACAGTTTTGGGTTGTTACTTGTAGGTCAGGGAGGGAGATATCCGAGCAGATCAATGGGGAGTCATCTGCATACTGGATGCAGGTGGCCTTAGGGATGACTGAGTGAAGGTCATTTATGAATACAGAGAAGAGAAGAGGACCAAGTATGGAGCCTTGGGGGACCCCTATGGTATTCGGCAACAGTTGAGAGAGCTTATTTTCCCATCGAACTGCCTGTTGTCTTCCAGAGAGGTAAGCTTTGAACCAGTTAAGGGCCGGATAATCAAGGTGTAAGGTTTCAAGAGTGTGGAGCAGTAGTTGGTGATTGACCATGTCAAAGGCTTTGACAAGTCAAGAAAGAGGGCTGAGGAAATTTTTTTGTTATTGCGGTTTTTATTGATTGAGTCAGTAAAAGAGAGGAGGGCGGTGGTCGTACTATGGTGGGGTCTGAAACCGTGCTGAGATTTGGACAGTAGATTATTTAGGGTGAGATGGTTAAGGAGTTGTTTATGAACACATCTTTCCAAGATTATGGCTATTGGCGACAGTATTGCTATAGGTCTATAATTTGATGGGTCAGTAGAGGAGCCACCCTTATGAAGTGGGATGACATGGGCTACCTTCCAAATGGAGGGGATAGTGGCCTCAGTTATAGTTCGGTTAATTAGAATTGAGTTGGGATATGCTATGGCATCTGCTGCTATTTGTAGGTATTCAGCTGGGAGTCGGTCGGCCGACAGGGTGGCTGGTTTAAGTTTCTTCAGTAGAGATCTAATATAGGAGGTGGAAGCTGGCTGGAGAGTAAAGAAGGGTAGAGATTCATCATTGAGCTTAGTTGGGGGGGGAGGAAGGATGGGGAAGTTGATTAGCCAGGGTCTGAATGGTCTCAGTGAAAAAGGAGTTAAAAGTATTGGCGACCTCTTCTGGGTTTTTTCCAATAAGTGTTTCAGGGGTGGGAGTAGACGCTTTCCCTGAGTGGAGGAGGTTGTTTAAGCCTGCCCAAAACTTCTTTGGATTGTTCTGGTGCTTATCTTGGAGGTGACAGAAATAGTTCTTTTTATCTAGGGTGGAGTCTTTTTTTGTTGCATTTCTAAGTTGCTGGAATTTAATGCGATCTTGAGGTGCCTTAGTAGTTCGCCATTTGTCCCAGGCCTGATCTCTAAGTTTGATTTTGGATTTGGTTTCTCTAGTTAGCCATGGTGCTATCTGAGTCTTGGTACGGATGCATCTGTTAGGTGCGTGGGAGTCAAGAATGTTGAGGAATGTGTCGGTAAAAAATGTCACACTCTCATCAAGGGGCAGGGTTTTTAGCTTAACTTAGATCAACGCACAACCCCCCATCAAAAAAGCACTTCACTGTTATAAGCCATAGATGATCAGTGCATATTATACTTAGATCAACGCACAGCCCCCATCAAAAAAAGCACTCCACTGTTATAAGCCATAAGTGATCAGTGCTTATTATACTTAGATCAATGCACAACCCCCCCCCCATCAAGAAAAAGCACTTCACTGTTATAAGCTATAGCTGATCAGTACTTATTATACTTAGATCAACGCACAGCCCCCATCAAAAAAAACACTTCACTGTTATAAGCCATAAGTGATCAGTGCTTATTATACTTAGATCAACGCACAACTCCCCCCATAAAAAACACTTCACTGTTATAAGCTATAGATGATCAGTGCTTATTATACTTAGATCAACGCACAACTCCCCCCCATAAAAAAAGCACTTCACTGTTATAAGCCATAGATGATCAGTGCTTATTATACTTAGATCGAGATACAACTCCCTCCCCTCAAAACAAAAGCATTTCACTGTTATATGTCATAAGTGATTGGTTTATTACAGTTAGATCTAGGACCTGTTTCTGTTCCCTGCCCCAACCATCCTTTAATACATTTTATTAAAAAAAACATTTATTCTTTTAAACTGTAGCAAACTGCATTATACTAATGCAAAATTAATTTTCCTACAGTTTATACTCTGTCTGCATGGAGCACTACAGCATTCATATTTTACTTAAAAACAATTCTGTTTAAAATGTAGCAAATTGCTTTATACAAATGTAGCAAACCACTGTTACAGTTTATACCCTGTCTGTGTGGAGTTTTTTTTTAAACTGTAGCAAACTGTTTGAAACAGTTTAGACCATACACAGGGTGCCACATCACTCAGGTTTGACCGCAAATTCAATACAGACTTTTAAAATCTGATATTGCATTAAAGAGTGATTGGGATGGGCTGATCATGCCCCCTAACACTTTGTACATACGAAATGCTGGGAGGTCCTACCTGTGGGATATGTATGGACAGGTACATACCAATGAAGGTATGGTTCTCTACAGCTGGTCTAATTATAGCAGATAAAGACTTAGATGAGACACCTGTAGATATCAGTTGTATTAAACAGAAGTATTTCCTAATGACTGACATGGTGGTCAAAGGAGAAGGGGTTGTTAACCAAGGTGCCAAGATCCGTGGCCCTACACAAGTCTGGAGTGGGGTGCTGACTACATTGTTAGTTGATGGCAAGAAGCCAGGGATCCTGGCACCTTGGGTAACAACCCCTTCTCCTTTGACCACCATGTCAGTCATTAGGAGAAGGGGGGAAGGAGAAGGGGTTGTTAACCAAGGTGCCAAGATCCCTGGCCTATACACAAGTCTGGAGTGGGGTGCTGACTACATTGTTAGTTGTGTAGAGGCCAGGGATCTTGGCACCTTGGTTAACAACCCCTTCTCCTTTGACCACCATGTCAGTCATTAGGAGAAGGGGAGAAGGAGAAGGGGTTGTTACCCAAGGTGCCAAGATCCCTGGCCTCTACACAAGTAACAATGTAGTCAGCACCCCACTCCAGACTTGTGTAGAGGCCAGGGATCTTGGCACCTTGGTTAACAACCCCTTCTCCTAATGACTGACATGGTGGTCAAAGGAGAAGGGGTTGTTAACCAAGGTGCCAAGATCCCTGGCCACTAGCCATCAACTAACAATGTAGTCAGCACCACACTCCAGACTTGTGTAGAGGCCAGGGATCTTGGCACTTTGGTTAACAACCCCTTAACAAGTTAACAAGTCTGGAGTGGGGTGCTGACTACATTGTTAGTTGATGGAAAGAGGTTTTTCTTCTTATAACATTTGGCAATAATGTATACTTTTACATTTCATTTTAGCTCTTTTTCAGCATACCATTGAGTTGTTAGGATTAGTCCTTGTTGTTGGGATATTACATCAAGGGGATGATTGTCAGTAGCATCCGATATGCACACCTTGGCAAACTTTGTCAGCCATATGTCTGTGTTTACAGTTTGGATGTCGCAGAAGTTTATGCCAAATAGGAGGGGGTCCCAGCACCAAGCCCTGTGGTACACTATTAATTACTTTCTTGCTTACTGAGGTGTCACCTACTACATTAATTATGTGGGTTTTATCTTTCAGCCAGTTTACTATTCACCTTACCACGTAAGTGTTTACATTTAAGTCTCTTAATTTATTTACAATACTGGTAAAAGGGATGGTATAAAATGCATTAGCTAGTTCCAAACAGGCTGTGTCAACTGAATGATCGGAATCTACTGTCTCTGCAACCTTGAGACCACTAGCCTAGTGGGACCAACCTGCACAACAAAGCATAAACAAATAAAATAAATATTAAATTAAGTAGACATGACCTCCCCTTGACAAAACTAAACTGCAAAGGGTCTAGGTGAAGACATTTTTGATACTGCAGTTTATATATCAGATATTCATGTCATGGTCTTGGAGATTAGACGAGTTAGGGTGATGGGTCTATGTAGTTCCTGGGGTCTGTGATGGAGAACCTCCCTTTAGAAGGGGCATCACAACAGCAGTTCTCTACACTTTAGAGACATACCCCTTAGTTAAGTCTAAAACAAGTTTAGGTGGGGTTCCATAAGGACAAGTTTAGTGGTAGTTATAGTTTTGGAGAGTACAGCTAGGATCTCAGGGGTACAAAGGATACAGACATTCATAGAATCATGAATTTAAGGAATTCATGGAATTTATGGACTGTTGCTGAGGTAAAGTTAACACTAAACTTGCAAGTATGTCAGCTAAGTTTTTTGGCTCAGGGTAATGATGCCATTTTGGAATAGTTCAAAACACTTCTGGTTATTATTTCATGATTTTCTGTTGCAATCAGAGAAGAATTTATAAATATCCTTGGCTTCACATGCTAGTTTAAGTGCATGTTTGGCTTTTACCTTCCTAAAGACATGTTTTATTCTTTTCTGATCCCTTTGATAGAGCCTTTAATGTGAGTGGATCTAGATTTGTTATAAGACCATGGAAATATATTTTTCATTATGGGTATTTCAGAGAGTACATGTAGAAATCTCTCATGGTCATATGACGACACAGAGGATATTTTATACAAGATATAAATTGATAATTTGTTTTATTTAGGGTAAGTTGGAGTTCAATGAGTCTGGCTTGAAGATCTTGGGGAATTGCTTAGTGAAGATGCAGTCTCTGACCAATATAGAAATGACCAATATAGAAATGCCACCTCGGTTTCTCTGAGGTCTGAATACATCGTAATTGCTAAACACACATAGGGAGAAAGTGATGTGTTTACAAAGAAAGCAAATCTCACTTATGACATACACAGATGTGTTCAAGTTGCAGGAGAGCCTCAAACTCAGGCAATTTATTATTACAATTTCTGGCCCTGAGAAAAGCAAGCATGGCATCATTAGAACTGGAATTTGTGGTGATATTATCTACAATTATTGTGTGAATGTCCAGTAGTTGGACTCTACCTAAAAAAGCACTGTGGGGCAGCAAGGCCTTAGTCAGTAAACAGAAGCCATGGAGCAGGAGTTTCAGTCTATACAGGCAACTTGGTCTGTCTACCATTTTTCTTCCCAAGCTGACACGTACTAGCCCCAAAATGAAGCCAATTACCTTTTCTTTGAATTTACATATCATTCTAGGTGAAGGCAGGATTTCACTGAGGACCAGAGTCTTGCCTGCATTTGACACATGGATATTGAAACCCAACATGCCTGTTTATGTGTCCTTTATGGCTGAATGTCTCAAGTCATTCACACCCACATGGGCTGCTACGAGGTATTGAGGCTATATTCGTATCTGGCCAGTTTGAGGAACTGAAGAGCCATTGTAACAATGTGGATTCTGGCAATGGAAAGACAACTAACTTCCACCCTGTCCTTGTCCATCCTTCTAAGTATGGAGTCAATGTGCCTGACAATGGAGTCAACAAGTATTAGGGAATTTATGTGTATACTCATAGGTTTAGTGACATTAGATGGTTTACAGTCTGCAGCCAGATGACTGTTTATGATGTGTGAATATGGTGGTATTGTGTTTGTAGACTTCTGCTGAAACTTCATCTTTCTGGGTCTAGGGAAACGTAGGAATTACTTTGTAACAACCTCATCATATTTTGTGTTTGTATTTTTGTGCAGAGGTGTGAGTGATAGCATGTGGTACTCACAGATCATCTTTTTTGGTGAGAGAGTGGTCTTTGTGTTATATAAGCACATGTCTCAGAGACTGTATCGAGGACATCAAGTAGTAGTCCATTAAATGGGGGCATTTGGCAGGTTTTTTACTGCCAAAGAACAGCAAGTGCTATGAGGTTGGCAATCGAAAGATCTGCCGGTCTTCCATTTTGGCTTGGTGGGTCTATGTCTTATAAAAGGATATGTGCACAAAATAAATAGTTTGATTAGATGATAAGTGCAAGGATCTTAAGTGCAAGAGGTCACAATAGCAAAGACAGTAGCAATGGTAGTAGTAAATAACAAGCCTATAAAACATTTAAGAAAAGAAATAGGACAAGATCAACATCAAAAAGTGTGACAGAATAACACAGCAGGTACAGTAACAACAAAAAATATAATAACAGAATCATTAACAGCACACTGCTGCTGTGTGTACAGCTAGCAGCAACTAACAACACCCCTATGCAAATACACTCAACGTATAGCAATTCTGTAATGCTGAAATGCTCAAATGAGCACAATGGTCAGTAGCAGGACAATACCAAGTAGTTAGGTCCCTTTGATGGGGAATTTCAGAAATGAATCCACTGCTGCAGCATTGCATAATGAGCTGCTGAGGGCAATGGCACTGGAAGCACAGCAATATATAGCAAAAAAAGACCAGCATCCACTTGGAATGAAATTTTAACTGAACACCAGAACAACAGTTCAATAAAAAATGCAAATCCTTGACCTCTGAAAAATCTATGAACAGACTAGAGAGCAGGTGCCATGGCAGATATCCTTGTGACTAGATGTAATATATTACAAAGGGTACAGATGAGATGTGCAGAATCTCTCTTATATATATATATATATATATATATATATATATATACAGAACTCAGTTAAGCAGCACCCATGGGGATTGGTAGATGCTGGATAACTGTAGTTTCTGGTTGCATGAGAGTTACTATTAAAAATAGACTTGACATATACAGTACCCTATGCTATACCATCGCATACCATAACACTGTATTGCTTTGATTTCAATATTGAAGTACAGTAATTAAAAGCCTGGCTGGAATAATAATATTTTGAACTTATATTTACACTAGGAAGCGTGGCACACAAAATGGTTTTCAGTGGCACTCTGAGTGGATTGGAATTGAATGAACTGAAGAGAGAGAGAGAGAGAGAGACTGAATGCATGTATGAAAGCAGAAGCAACTGTGTGTGAGAGATTGGAGAGATGTATAAAAGCTGGAGAGAGTGTATGTGAGAGATCTGAGAGAGAAAAAGTAAGTGAATGCATGTATGGAAGCTGAAGAGACTTTGTGTGTGTGTGTGTGTGTGTGTGTGTGTGTGTGTGTGTGTGTGTGTGTGTGTGTGCGTGTGTGTGTGTATGTGTGTGAGTTCGGAGAGAGAATGTGCAATCTGATGCAAACTGAGCGAGGGAGTATGGAGTGAGTGTTGACATTTTAGCAATTTGACTTGTTTGATTTGACTTGTTCTCAGGTTGAGGAGAGAGGGAATTTATTTATATCTTCCTTTTCAAAACTGTAAAACTTTAAAAACTTAAGGTATGTTTCTGCGGAAGGAAAACAGAAAGTGTAACACATGAAAAACTGAATTGTTTATACTGTACTGTATTTCTTCAATTTTTTTCTGGTTGCTTGAGTTCCGGTTAACTGACAGTTTACTGTATATGCATGTAAAAAGAGAGAAAGAGAGAGCATTGAACAGCAGTTTGTTCATAAGTGTGTCTGGCTAGTGAAGGAGATTAAATGGCCTCTGCTGAATATGAATGCATTTTCCATTGAATGGAGGAAGACTGATGATTTGCTTTTTCTGGTAAGTGGGCTGCTATGGGAGCATGTTACAAGTATTTGCATGTTAGGGTTAGACGAAGGGTAAGTGAGTGGATAGATTTATTTGCCAGTTAGTGACAGGGCAAGGATTAGGTAAGGGGATATATTTAGTGATGCATGTGTGTGTGCAGGTGTGTTGAGAGTGTGTGCATGTGTGTGTATGCATGTCTGACTGTCTTGTGTGGGAAATGTTTTTTGTAAATTAATATGTAGAAATAGGGTTAAGTGTAAGGTTAAGACATGGGGTTAAGACCCCTGTCTCATCTTACTCATGTGTGCTAACCTTAACACTAACTCTGTCCCTCCCCTTGCCCCCACCCATAAACAGTTCAGAATATAGATAGAGGTAAGAAGATTGGTGTTAGAGCTGAGAATGTGTTTGTGTGAGCGTTGGCATGTTTAGGTTACAGTAAGGGGATACCTTTAGTGTATTCTGGGCTTGTTGATGAATTTGTCTGTGTCTGAGCCTGTCATGTGCAATGTTAGTGTTATGGAAAGTTTTTTTTTTCTAAGGTAAGTTGCGTGGCTAGGGATTGGGACAGGGAAAGATTTAGGGTTAACACACATTACATTCCTGATGTTGCTACAAGGTTAGCCCTTTGTTTTCCTGCATCCTGCTCTGTTTTCAGTAATCCTCTCTTGCTGGTTAAATGGACTAACACACATTAGCTCAGGTCTCTTCCTAGGCCTGCCTGAAATATCACAGCCACCTGCTGCCCTCTGACTGTAATCAGGAGGTCTTAGCTAATAAAGAGCTCTGGCTACTTCTGGTACTTCCTCCTGTCCCTTTCCTGACTAGAATATCTCTGCTGGTTATGTCTGTAGTGTGTCCATTACCAGGGATTCTCCATTCAGGTGTAATGTTGCAGATAAAATAGTAAAAGACATCAATCTCCCACTGAACACTGATAAGCTCTTAAAAATTGTTTATTTCACATTTCAGACAGCTTATTCCTCAGTCTATAGCTAAAAGGAGTAGAACTTCTCAGCTGTCCAGATTTTTGTCTCATACTTTTGGTTTGTAACTCATAAAATGTGTAGTTTCCTGTCTGATCACTGGAGATTGAAGCCAATACATAATGACAGACATCTGAGTTTCATGCTTTATCTTCTTCAGAAAATGCATGCTAAAACTAAACCTTAAATGCGAAAGAACTATAATTCTAGCAATTTTCTAAGTCTGTAATAAAAATATTTAAAATCTGTCCCTATTTTCATACCCTTTCCTCACTATTTTTGGTTTTGTCCAGATTTCTTGCACTAAGAGGTTGAGAGGTACAATAATTTAAAGAAGTCACATTTTTGTTCTTATGTCGGATTTTTGTGACACAATCTTCTGGATAATTATACATAGATTTTATGTCAGAGTCCTTAATGTGTGCCAATTCATTTACTGCAGCATAGCAGAAAAATTATTAAAAGATACTCATGATAATCTCACACACACACACACACACACACACACACACACACACACACACACACACACACACACACACACACACACACACACACACACACTCACAAGCTAGCACACATATATACACATGCACACTTACAAACTAGCACACATACACACACACATGCACACTCAGAATGGTGCACGCACACACACACACACACACACACACACACACACACACACACACACACACACACACACACACACACACACACACACACACACACACACACACATAGACATTCGCCTACACACAGGTGCACATGCCACGCCATCATACACATGCATAAACACAAACCTTGCACACACAAAAATATATACACATATGCACAAGCATGTGCACATGTATATACACATAGACACACACATGTTCACGCACGTGCACGTGCACACACACACACACACACACACGCGTGTGCACACACACACATACACACACACATGCATGCATGCAAACACATCTATATTTGTACCCTCAACCGCATTATATTAGTAATAATATTATCAATGAAGTACACATAAGGATTTTATGATTTTATATTTATACATGCACAGTTTTAGACATACTGCTAATATATATATATATATATATATATATATATATATCTTGTTCATCTTGTCAACAGTGTATAACATTTGCACATTAAGTCTTATGTTTAAATTGTCAGCATCAGATGTTGCACTTAGGAGAGTTGAGTAATCTAGTGTGTGATCTATGCATGTACAGATGTTGCACTTAGGATAGTCAAGTAATTTGGTTGCGTGAGAGTTGTGCCTATTTACAGTTAAGAGGATAGTTTTAGTTGCGCATGTGTGTCTTTACTTTCAGTAGTTTAATGGATTGGGCTGGGATTGGGACAGTGAAGGTTTTGGGTTAGGGTTAGCAGCCATGACTAACCTGAAGCAACAGCAGCACTTAGATCAATTTGCTTATCTAGTAGTGAGTGCTCATGCACACCTGCACCTGCCCAACTCCACCCTTGACATTTAAACTTAAGCTTCCAGTCCTGTGATTTTTCTGTTGGATTTCATCAACTGATTTATGTGTTTTGTGTTTGTTATTTTTAGCTTCTCCACCTCCACTTGGAAAGCCCTACCTTCATTTAGAAAGCATCCAACACGGCTTCCATGATGCAATACGGTTCTGCATCTGTTGGCTTCCATTAAGTTTATTGGAGGGAGAAACACCCCACTGACTTCACTCAGATGGAATAGTGCCACTTGTGAAGCCCTGACTACATTATTTTTGAAAGATGAAATCTAACTTTTGTTTGCAGCCAGTAAGAGAACACGTACACTAAGCAGCCGTTATGTATGGCAGCTCACGTGACTCTATGAATGTTACATCCTTTTCTTCTGAATATAGTCAGCTTGAAAATTAGGTGAATAATAAGGTCTTTAAACTTAGCAGCAATATTCTTATGGATCACAGTGTAGTAATAATATGTCTAGGAGATAGACTATAGACTACAGGAATAGACAATAGGGTCCCTCCTTACCCTGTTAAGAATTTGTTGTTATTTGTTAACTGAGTAAGCCAAATGGACAATTAAATGTTCCTTTTTAGAGGAAACCTGGAAGCAGCACCTGCTTAAGTGACTTGCTTAGAGTCATGCAGTTTGGAAGTGGAAATTGATGGACTCAATCCTAGGACTTCATGATGAAGTCCATTAGCAGCTCATAACCTTAACTCTTCTGTGGAAGTCGCTGTATCACTAAAATGCATTCAGCTCTTGCTTTGGTGTAATACTGTTGCTCATTGATTGCCTTTGCAGGGCACAAGGGTATAAAGACATTTTTCTGCATAATGGAAAAGTAAATAGAAAATGAATAATTGCTTCTCCATCTGAACAGAGTTTAAGATCATCCTGCATGCCACCTTGGTAAGACAGACAGTAAAAAAAGTCACATGAACTGCATTGGTAGTTGTAGTAAAGAGTAAACCTGAGATCAGTAATCCTGGGGTGGTTTTCAGGTTCAGAGCTGTTTTGTAACTCCAAGGTTTTATAAACAAACTGCATCACCAGGTATGAAAATGTCCACTAGTTAAAGAGATTTGGCCTTTTGGTCATAGACAACAGATAAAGAAGTTTCGAGTCTGTACTGGTTGACTACCAAAGATATCTATACTGGTTTTGAAATATTTAATGTAAATAAAACTAACTTGTCAGTTGGAACAAACTACTTGAATTCTGTTTGGTTTTCCTTCTTTCTCGCTTAGTCCCCTGCCAGTCTGGTCTAAGATTAGCAACACTCTTTAGTTTTTCTCTTACAGATTGTATCTCACTGCAGGATAAAATTTAATGAAGTGAGCCATATATACCTTACTTACTCAACATCTTATTCTATCTAAAAAAAATACAAGTGATTGTTTAAAGAAGGGGGGGGGGTTGTGCTAAAGCTGCTGTATTTTCCTTCTATCTCTTTTGAATAATAGTGTTTTAAATAGGTTTCCCTTTTACTCGGCACACTTTTTAGTGAAACACTATTCAGAATTTGTTACTAGTACTTGTTTTATATCTCTTCCAAAATAATGACAGCACCCATTTTACCTCTCCTGACCTAACATGGATACAAATGTGATTTCCTAGGTTGCAGGACAGTAGACATTATTTATATTATGTGCCACCTCTGATGCTCAGAAGGGTGAGTACTATGAAGACAGACAAATACAAACCAAATCAAATCCACAACTAAGAGAAAGCACAACAGACAGCAAGTGTTGTAATGGCAGAGAGAAATATTGTCAGCTAATTCAGTTACATTTAAAGAAAAATACTGGAGGAAAAAAGTGAAATCAGCTTATTTTTAAAATTTGGTTTGAAAATAGTAACACTAGTAAAAGGGAGAATTGACAAGAATGCATTCTTTCTATAAAGTGCTGACAGGAAGAATGGCAAAATTATCACAACCACTTGAATTATCCTTTTCTGTAGTTCTCCATACAAAGAAGACACTGCATAAGTAGCTGATCTTACACAAGGACTATGGCAGATGTGCCAAAAGAGATGCTCACTTTGTTAAACAATGGGCAGGAAGTATAAGGACTGATAATTTAAAAGGCTGTAGTTTTCATTTCCTTTTCAGTCACATTGCACAGTAGATTTGAGTGTGTACGTGTGTGTGTGTGTGTGTGTGTGTGTGTGTGTGTGTGTGTGTGTGTGTATACATGTGTGCGTCAGTGTGAGTCTGTGTGTGCTAGCACATGTGTTTGTGATGTGTGCATGTGTATCTGCAGCAACTGTGTGTAGATATGTGGAGAATAATATGACTTTAGGAAATAAAACAAGTAGATAAGTGACCACTGTTATCATAATTTACAGTTAAGTGGATCACCTTTACAATATTCAGATCTCCAAAACCTGGTAAGACAATAAGGACATCTGTACTCTCCATGCAGTGAACTGGAATTAAGCAGGGTAGGAAGTGAGATTTAAGGCAGTTATGTACAGTACAGAACAGTCTGCCTTACTAAGAAGCCATAACTAGATCTGTAGTAAGGTATACTCTACCATAAGTAGTTGTTTTACACAACCACTGCATTATGGTCTGTATTTGCACCTGACAGCAATTTATAAAGAAATACCAGTCATTAAATAGGAAGGCAGACCAGAGTTCATTATCATATTAGGGCAATGAGGGGGATCTGGTTTTGTGTGAGATTCCACTTGTGGGAACTCACCTGCATCACTGTCTGAATAGGACAAGGCAGAATGTGATAGTAGGTTTGCCCGTGCCATAGAGAACTGCGCTGCTGGTATTTATTTCTCTGACGTGAAACCTATTTTTTTTCTTTTTACTGTGGCAACACTTAGACAAACTTGCCTGTGTTATGGGCTGCTGTGCTGTGGGAATACAAACAGGGGTCTGTTCTTTTGCCAACATTTCTATGCAAGTCTTGTCCATGAAGAGAGGTAAGCTGGCAAACCCTCATCATTCTTGTCTATCATCCAAACCAGCTCCAACAGGTTTCCGAGACATTACTCAAACTTGGGTCACTTCAGTTATATTCATTGGGTTGTATTCATAGCCATTGTATAGTCATATTATGGCTATTTGTACTGTGCTCAAATGAGCACAGCTAAGCAGTGATTCCTAGAGGCTACTCAAGCTAACTCGGGATGACCATGAATAAGCTTATGCGAATAAAGTCATAATGAGATGGAAATGAGATATGATGTAAGTCGGTGTATGCTAATGAAGTGTTATAGCACCCGTTTGTGATCTGTACTGGAATTTTCCCACTTTTCCATGCTGTTTGCAGATACATTATATAAAGAAGAGGCTTGTCAATCCTATCTGCTTTGCAATCCATGAAAATGTTGTCACTTGCTGCTAGTCTTGCTATTTCCATCTGTGAGTTGCTTGTCTTGGCCAAGCCAAACCCACCTGAAGCCAGTGGTACATGCCAGCCAAGAAGGCAGAGATATAAGCAGAAGATAACTCATTATAACTTTAATAATCAGGAAATACTTGAAAACTGCAGAGTGGACAAAGATATTATAAGAGTGTTAGTGGGTCTGTATGACTGCCATAAGGGTATTGGATGAATGCATGGACTTCCTATCCCTGTGGACACTAGGGTAAGTATAGCCTTCAGTATATTTGCCAGGGGACCTTCCAGAGACAGACTGGGGACACGCTGGGTATCTCACTGGCTTTTGTCTCAAGAATACTGCAGCAGCTCCTGGATGTACTCTTGTCAGGTATTGATCAATACATCAATTTCTCAGTGTCATCTCTGGACAGAGCCAGGACTGTGAATGCCTTTAATGGGGTAGCACATTTCCTTGAGGTATTCTGTGTGATAGATTGCACCCATGTTGGAGTTAGGGCCCCTTCTGCTCCATAGAATGAGCAGTACTGCAACAGGAAGGGCTGCCATTCCATCAATTGCCAGATAGTGTGTGATGCATGGGGGTCATACCTCTCAACCTTTTAGTGCAAGAAATCTGGACAAAGCCTGACATAATGGAGGGACAAAGGCCCAAAAATAGGGGCATATTTTAAATATTAATCTAATAAACTTAGAAAGTCATTAGAATAAGAGGATTTGTTTGAATATGCATTTTCTGAATGATATGAAGTTTGAAACTCAAATGTATGTCATTGTTTAGTGACCTCATACTTCAGATCATCCCAGTGATTTGCCAGAAAACCACAAATTTTATGAGGAAAAGACCACAAAAGTGATGCAAAAATCTGGACAGTCTGAAAATCTGGACAGTTGAGATCTATGATGGGGGTGCATCACCAATGTGTCTGCCCAGCATCTTGGCAGTGCACATGATTGCCATATCTGATGCCTAGCTCACTCTGTCACCTCTTCCTGCATGGTAGGATGCCCAGTGGTCATCTTGCTGGAAAGCTAAAAAATATTTATTTTTTTATATTGTGTTTTGAGTTGTTATACATGGTAACATGTACTGATGAATAATAAATCACTTTTTATTTGTTTTGTGTCTCTCCCCCCCCTTTCTCTCTCCTCTGTCTCTTTTTTTTCTTTCTCTTGTTTTTCGGGTGATTCTGGATATCTACTGAAGCCATGGCTCATGACGCCAGTGAGAAATCCAATTGAATCTGCAGAAGAGATTTATAACACATCCCAGCCCCAGACCTGTATTGCCACTGAGAGGGTCTTCGGCCTCCTAACGAGCTGTTTCTGGTGCCTGGGTGAGTGTATGGGTGCCCATCAGTTTGACCCAGCTTCTGCATGCAGGATGTTTACTGCTTATTGCAGTCTGCATAACTTGACTTTGCACCAGTCTGGTGATGAAGTGGCCTGTGCTGTCACTTCAGCTCCCATTTCCAGTCCTACTATGACTAATAATGACCAGCTGGCAGCAGTAGTAAGAGGCCCATGCAACAGGCTTGTGCATGGCAAGTGGCAGTGCAGTTAAAGAGGCAGTGTCTAGTTCACGAATATGGACCATGAAATTCAGGTTAGTGTTTCTTTTCTTGTAAATAACACATAGAGAATAACGGATACATGCAGTGATATCTGTGGGCCTTGCTGTGTCGTGCATGAACCGCTGCCACTGTTCATGACATTTTCTCTCATCTTAAAATATATATTTTTTAATTTCATAAAGGTTAATCATATTGTTGTTTGTAGAACTCATACCCTGACTCCTATTCCATTATGTTGAAAGGTGTCATATAACTAATAATCATGTTCTTTAATTGTTTCTCAGAATAACGTCTTTAGAATTGATGTATATAAGTATGCATGCAGTGAATGTACTCATTTGGTATAATTAGTAAAAGAGTTATTTCAATATTTTAGGACTTCATGCACTGGATTTTATTTATTTTATGTATTTAACATTTGTTAAGCGGGATAGTCTGACTAGGACAGAGCCTATTTTCAGTAGAGGCCCAGGGAGAAATGCTCTAGACGCATGTCTTTGAATAATTTCATAATTTTAGGATAAATTGTAATAAGAACGTATGTTTTTTTTCATATTTTCCAATTCATTATCAGATCAAAGTATACTGTTTGCTGAAGTACTGCACATTACATTATTTATAATTTGTCATGCACAGTAATTTGTGACTTCATGGACAAAAAATATCTTCATTTGTGTAGTAGTGAGGGTGAAGGGGCAGCAGTGTTTGTTTAAATGGCAGGTTACTCATTTAAATGTGTAATTTTCTTGTTACTGTGTATCTATGAAACGTTGTGTACTAATGCAAACAAATGTAATCAGTTTAACATGGTTCAAACACACTAAAACTTTAATAGACGCAGAAAAAATAAATATATATATATATATATATATATATATATATATATATATATATATATATGAGTGAATATAATTGTATACTAATCCTTTTCAGATGTAGGTAACTGCCAGCTGTTGGAATATTAATGCACACAGCAGTGGTATTAATGACTTTCATGTCATGCTATATCATGCAGATTTATTTCCATATCCCCCTGAATTCTAAGCATATAGTTATAAAGTGTACAACACCCTCTCAAACTTTTGTGGGGGCTGGTAGCATATGTTCTCCCCCTTCTACTAAACTATTCAACAAACTTTATGAAGGTGAAATTGTAAGTAACAGAATTGTCAAAGTTAATTCACAGTATTTCAAGATAAAATGAGTCATACACATCTCCTAAGGGTAGTGAAAGTGATTTTGAAGAGGGGATGTCATGAATGCTGTATAGTGAGCTGGTTTGAGGTCATGACCTAATTGATGCAGATGACCATGCAGACAATGATCCTGCAGTGCTTTGTGAACGTGAGACCTAAAATTAGAGGTACTAGTAGGTGTAGATGAATGCTGGCATGGTCTGCATGAAATTTGATGTGATTGTCCTTTCTGACTACTTACTTTACTTTCCTGAGAACACTTTGAGTGTCATGTGATCTGCCCTCATATGTCTGGACAGTACCTCTTCCCCTTAAAACAATGACTCCTTCTTGAGTTTGGTAAGTCCTAACTAGTGTAGAAATAGGGGTGGACACAGATGCTTGCTGTGTCACCATACTATGCATTAGTGTGATCATGGCATTATCCTACTCTCTGCCATTTTGAGGTAGTGATGGAAATCCTCATGCATATCCTGGAGGGCCCTGACAATTTTAACTGACTCTCTGTGGCAGTGGTCTGAGCACTAACAAAGGATGGCACATTTGCTGCTGGGCAGCCAGTGATTTACATGTTTCCTGGGGTAACTGTGGTAAATTCCTGTGCCTAGCACCCCTTTGTAAAAAATGTCACTGTGGACGCTGTTCCTGTGAATTTCTGCAATCATCCTGAAGGTGTTGTTTTGGCTTTGAATTAAAGCATTGTTTTGTGATACATTGTCTCTAGTGCTCCATGAGTGTGCTTGTGTACTTTGTATTTTGTGTTTGGAAATACTGATGTAGGGTTGCATGGATTTTCTCCCTGTACACATGTGAGTGTAATTTCAGCATGCGTAATGTCAGCATGTGAATGTAATGTCAGCATGTGAGTGTAATGTCAGCATGTGTAATGTCAGCATGTGAGTGTAATGTCAGCATGTGTAATGTCAGCATGTGAGTGTAATGTCAGCATGTGAGTGTAATAGCATGTGTAATGTCAGCATGTGTAATGTCAGCATGTGAGTGTAATTTCAGCATGTGTAATGACAGCATGTGAGTGTAATGTCAGCATGTGTAATGTCAGCATGTGAGTGTAATGTCAGCATGTGTAATGTCAGCATGTGAGTGTAATGTCAGCATGTGAGTGTAATAGCATGTGTAATGTCAGCATGTGTAATGTCAGCATGTGAGTGTAATGTCAGCATGTGTAATGACAGCATGTGAGTGTAATGTCAGCATGTGAGTGTAATAGCATGTGTAATGTCAGCATGTGTAATGTCAGCATGTGAGTGTAATTTCAGCATGTGTAATGACAGCATGTGAGTGTAATGTCAGCATGTGTAATGTCAGCATGTGAGTGTAATGTCAGCATGTGTAATGTCAGCATGTGAGTGTAATGTCAGCATGTGAGTGTAATAGCATGTATAATGTCAGCATGTGTAATGTCAGCATGTGAGTGTAATGTCAGCATGTGTAATGTAAGCATGTGAGTGTAATGTCAGCATGTGTAATGTCAGCATGTGAGTGTAATGTCAGCATGTGTAATGTCAGCATGTGAGTGTAATGTCAGCATGTGAGTGTAATAGCATGTGTAATGTCAGCATGTGTAATGTCAGCATGTGAGTGTAATGTCAGCATGTGTAATGTAAGCATGTGAGTGTAATGTCAGCATGTGAGTGTAATTTCAGCATGTGTAATGACAGCATGTGAGTGTAATGTCAGCATGTGTAATGTCAGCATGTGAGTGTAATGTCAGCATGTGTAATGTCAGCATGTGAGTGTAATGTCAGCATGTGAGTGTAATAGCATGTGTAATGTCAGCATGTGTAATGTCAGCATGTGAGTGTAATGTCAGCATGTGTAATGTAAGCATGTGAGTGTAATGTCAGCATGTGAGTGTAATTTCAGCATGTGAGTGTAATATCAGCATGTGTAATGTCAGCATGTGAGTGTAATGTCAGCATGTGAGTGTAATATCAGCATGTGAGTGTAATGTCAGCATGTGAGTGTAATATCAGCATGTGTAATGTCAGCATGTGAGTGTAATGT
>NC_056726.1:480925661-480940661 GCF_019279795.1 Protopterus annectens | reverse complement strand
TCACTCACCTACCTACATGTCTTTAATGTTCACTCAACCGCAGGGAGGACATGCAGACTCCACACAGAAGGCACTCCAGCCGAGAACCGAACCGGAGGATCTCTTGCTGTGAGGTGACAATGCTAACCACTGCACCACCGCAGCCACTCCTTGAATAAATTAGTGTATATTATTTAATTCTGTGTTTAAATGATTTCAATATTTGGGAAAATAATAGTAAGTCATACAGAATTATTTTGAAGCAATACAGTGCATTCAGTATATTACTTCAAGCAAGGGAGAGACAGAAGTCAGTGTATAACTGCAGTACATCTGCCTTTAACTGATTTTATTATCATATTTAATGAATGTATCACTACACTATAGTAAATGAAGGAATAGATTACACTCAGCACATTACTACAAGCAAAAGTATGACCGGTTTCAGTATGCAAGTGAAAAATAAAAGCCTATAAGCACGTTGCTGAAAGATATTTTCAGTTGAAGGAATAAATTGCATTTACTGCATTACTGCAAGACTGATATTAGTGTAGTATTTAGGAGCATCACTGATTTTATAAGTTGTAACTATTCATGATGGTTGATATTAATGCAGTATTTCAAAATAATACATTTCAAGTAACAAAATTGACCATTATGTTTGTGTAGTACACAGCAATATGTACAACCCCACTATTACTTGATATCAAACACTGTTCTGCCAAGTATGCATTAGAACTTCTCAGAACATTTTATCCCAAAAGTGTCTATAAACACTACCCATCAGCCCAAAGTATGCATAAGCACATCCCGTACACTTTGAAATAAAAGTATGAACAAAGACTCCACATATTCTCTTTCTCTTCAACAAAGATTTATAAAAAAATAGAACTTTTTTATAGTACAAAATGTAATACTGTTTAATCTGATGTGTAATTGCATTGAATGTATTTTATCTTTTGTCTCTCCTGCACCCCTTCTATTATTTTACTTATGCATTCCTTTGCCTTTATTATTTTATTTCTCTCTCATTTACATTTGTTTTTCTACGGTTATAAAATGCCTTGGAGTAACCCGGACTTGGAGTATTGTCTCTCACTCTAAACTAATTTCCAAACTAACTGAACTTAACCTCTCTCACCCTGCTTTTCGCTGGTTCTCAAGCTATCTCTCAAATAGACTCCAGTCTGTCGGTTGTCAATCGTCCTGTTCCCCCTTCCTACCTATCCAGACTGACATCCCTCAAGGCTCAATCCTTGGCCCTCTCCTGTTCAACATCTGCACTAATGATTTACATTCCTCCTGCACTTCTTCCTCCATTTTACAATACGCTGATGACTCTAGTGTCATCTCCATCTCCTGTAACATCTCTAATCTTCTTAACATCACTCAAAGCACTTTCTCATCTGTTGAAAAATGGCTAACTGAACATCAACTTATACTTAACCCCAAAAAGTCTAAGCACCTACTTTTCCTTCCCAAATCCCTCTCCCACCATAAATCCACCTTTATAATTTTTTCTCTCAATAACACCCCTATCAAAGCTAATCCTCACACTAAACTACTTGGTACTGTAATCGATGACCAGCTAAAATTCAACATCCATAAACAGCATTGTATCAAAAAAAACAGACCAAAAATTAGGTCTTCTCTATAGAAATAAAACATTCCTAGCTCCAAATTCCAAACCCACCCTAGCTCAAGTCTTCCTCCTTTCTAGCCTTCTCTACACTTCTCCTATCCTTACCCATCTCCAATCATCCCTACTAAGCAAACTTGAAGAAACCTATAACATCATTGCCTTGCCTTAAAACAACTTAAATGGCTTGAATTCCCCCACCTCCTGCTTCTTTCCCAACTGCAGCTCACACACTCCCTACCAGGGGCGGCTCGTGCTATAGGACTGCGGGACTGCAGCCTCTCCACCTGTAAAATGGGTCCCCCACCTGCAAAAATCAATTAAATAAATTCCCCATTCCCCGAACATATTAAAATAAACAATTCTTGGACTCTGCACATGCGTACTTAGTTCCTGACTGCTGTGTTAGGCAGACCAGAACTCCAAGCACACATGCTCAGGCATTCTGAGCTCTAGACTGCTCTGTTAGGCAGTCCAGATAGGGAAGGCAAGAAACTCCACCCTTCCAGCCTAGAGGTCTGTGCAGTGATGACCTCACCCGCAGGCTGGACCAACAGCAGGAGGCTCCAGCCTCCTCACATGAAACCCAATGGCATGCATGGGATATGGAGGGGTGTGTGTGTGTGTGTGTGTGTGTGAGTGTGTGTGTGTGTGTGTGTGTGTATGTGTGTGTGTGTGTGTGTGTGTGTGTGTGTGTGTGTGTGTGTGTGTGTGTGTGTGTGTGTGTGGTGACAACCTCGCCCGCAGGCAGGACCAACAGCAGGAGGCTCCAGCCTCCTCACATGAGACCCAATGGCATGTGCGGGTTATGGACGGGGGGGGGGTTGTGTGTGTGTGTGTGTGTGTGTGTGTGTGTGTGTGTGTGTGTGTGTGTGTGTGTGTGTGTGTGTGTGTGTGTGTTTGTGTGAATGCCCCAGTAGCTTCATGGTGGTGGGTACAGAATAAGGCTTGAACCCTGTACATTGGGCCCAAGTGACAAGAGCCTGAATTCCCTACCCACCACCATTTGTAAAACATTTGCAGATTTTTGCCTCATATTTGTTCTGTTCCTCATAAAATCTGTGGTTTCTGTATTTTTGTTACTGGGTTGGGAGGGTGGCCTAATGGTTAAGCTGTTTGCCTTACAAACACAAGGTGTGGAGTTCGAGTCTCACAAGGGATAATTGGCTAGGCTTAAAATGGCTCGTAAGGGCAGTTAGCTTAGTACTAACCTATGAAGCTATTTACTTAACACAGCCAGTGTGCAGTAGTAGCGGTGCTGCCTGACAGCTATAGGTTGTCTGCTTTGATTCTTGGCTGGGGTGCCTTCTGTGTGGAGTCTGCATGTCCTCCCTGTGTTTCTGTGGGTTTTCTCTGGTGTCCTCAGTGGGTATTTGTCCCTATTTTCTGGACTGTATTCCCCCATTATTTGCTTCGTCCAGGTTTTTTGTGCCAAGGTTGAGAGCTATGGTGATAACTGAACTCACTGAATATGTTTGGGGGCTGTATTCCCCCATTATTGGCTTTGTTCAGGTGTTTTGTGCTAAGATGTTGACAGCTATTATGAGAACTGAATTCACTAAATGGTAGCCATTTAAGTTTCAGTCTTCCTTTCTTTCATAAAAATAGATGATTTGGCATAGTGGTATGGTGCTCTGGCTGTTTTGCACAGGGTCCTGGGTTCAATACTTGGCAGTGAAATGTATGGTGGTAACAAATCATTTTATTCTAGCAACTTTCTAACATTATACAATTAATGTTTAAAATGTGTCTCTGGTTTTTGGGCTTTGGCCCCCAAATAAATTTTTGCTTTTTCCAGATTTCTTGTGCTGCAAAGTTCAGAAATACAGCTGAGTGTCGAGTAGATTTTACAAGGAGCTGAGAGCTGCAGGGGAACAAATGTTTAGTGCTGCTTATGCCAAGTCTGCTTACATTGTAAATAGCACAACAGGTAGTACTTGCTTTTGATGCAGAAGGCTATGGGATCTACTCCCACAGTAGGTAGATCCATTGCTGATACTGTACTCTGTTGTAAAGGGATGGATGCTGCAGTCTTCTTTGGCGAAGATACCTAGTAACTATGAACCTGTTATCAGTTTGCCATCCATTCCCTATTGTGATATTACTAGCATTATCATTTTTTTAATGCAACATTGGCAATTTATTTCTCAAGGGCAGCAGGCACTTTATTTGTAGATGAAACAATGACATATAAAGTTGTTTGCGAGCAGTAACCTCTTCATTAGCTAACAGATTTCTTTAATGTGGAATTATTTAGATGACTTTTACTTCTTCAGAGATCGTGCATATTTACTGATACTGGTGGGCTGTAGAAGTTTGAGTAGACTTTTATGATGGAAATGTTCTAAATTGGGACGTTTTGTCATTATTGGTGCATGCATTTTGTTTCATTGTTTACTGGAAAAATGTTCAAAACAATAAATTTAAAATGCCCTCTTAACAACTGTACTGTATTGTACAAGGAATACATTTAATACAGTCAGGAAGGTGTATCAAAGAGCATGTGTATGTTTTGTGTTCAAGGGGCGTATGATTTGAAAACAGCCCAAAATTAATCTTTATCTGCCACTGGCAAAATCTATTTTCTTTGAATGTGGGTTTCAATGCTGTTTTAATGAACGTGAGTTTCAAGGGCAGAGATGTTTTAATGCTAAGTCTATTTTCATTGCGTGACTACATTGCTTTGTTTAGCTTGTGTGACTACATTGCTTTGTTTAGCAGATATCTATTAGGGTTTATGCTATAAAATATAAAATAAAACTTTCAAATGAAATCCATATCATCGCAGAAGTAAAGCAGTATGCACATTACAGTGTTTATGGTAAATGGGGCGAAATAACCAAGGAATGGGACATTGGAATGGCTGCAGGGGGACGCTCCATTCGACCACGATTTTGTGAGTGGGGGAAGGGCAGCAAACTCAGACAGCCCCGGCTGAACTATACCTCTCAGCTGTCCAGAATTTTGCAGAATGAATAGATTTTTGCTTCTTATTTTTGGTTTGTTCCTCATAAAATTTGTGGTTTTCTGCCAAATCATTTAGGAATGAAGTCACTAAATAATGGCAGACATTTGAGTTTCAGATTTCATACCCTTCAAAAATTCATACTAATGCAAGACCTACTACTATTTTATTACCTTTCTATGTTTATGAGCAATATTTAAAAATTGTCTTTATTTTTGGGCCTGTGTCCCACTTCTGTGTATGGCTTTGTCCAGATTTTTTGCACTGAGGTTGAGAGGTATGAGTGTCAGAGCCATCACCGTCAGCCAGAGACATTTCAAACTGTGACCTACTTGTTGCACTCCACTCCCCATTGTAGTGGCTCTGGATGTGTCCAAGCAAGGCGAGGAGCAGTTATACAGTGTAAGGGTGCAGAGTATTCCCCCATCCAAGGTAGACCACAAGTAAGACCGTGGCTTTTCATCTGTCCTTGATTTTGCAGAATGTTCTGGTTTTCTGTCATATTTTTATACTGTTGATTTATGCTTCTTATTATTCAGAAAATGCATGTTGTTGCAGTGCCCTGTTGCTCTGTATTAAAGTAGCAATGCTTTAATGACCATCAGGTAAGCTTGTCGGAGATTGTAAGATGCAAGTAAGCTTTAATAAGCATACTGTTAAAGAATTACCAACATTGAAAGCCTTTTCATTGTTGCCATGCAGAGAATATTTACATAACTAGATAACGTATAAGCCTTAGGTATTGAAATGCATATGACAATATTTGTAATAAAGGACAGGATTACAGTATTTTCAGAAGCTCATTACATTTGTTGGAGACTTGCAGTTATCTTTGCAGGCTTTACCTGTAAACTAAACAGAATGCAAATCTATCATGTGTGGTCCATAACCTGTGCAGTAATCCTTTAAGCAATTTATCTTGAGCTTGTTTCTTGTTTGCTGGTCATTTTTTACTTTGATCATGTGCTCTCCATGAAACAAGTAGATAGTTGTTGTCAGGCAGCAGGTCTTTTCTGGATAAGAAACATTTTTACAAGTGGGGGTATCGCAGAGATTGCTACTTTCAGCATGTTACTTGGTAATTTTATAAAGCTGAATATAAATTATAGTTAGAACTGCAGTGCAAGGAGAAGTGGTTTGAGCTGAGTGCTGCTTGTTTTTTTTATACTTGATTTTGACTGGAATTCCAGTAATGTATTTAAAAAGCAATTTATTTTTTCATGCCTCGCAACCTTTGTGTTTCCATCTAGATATTAAGTAAGTTGTCATGTAGCCAATGCATTGAAATATTTTTTTCTTCTACACTTCATTCTGTCTTGATTGGACTCTCGTAATGATGGTTTGGCATCCAGGGCAGCGTATTTAATTAAAGTTCCAGTTGTTGTGGTTTTGAGCATAGCTTCACCCCTTTCTAGTTGGTCACATCCCTTTCCATTGGCCCCACCCATTCAGCTGTCTTCTGCAGTCCCCCTTTAATTTGAAGTCACCAGCCGCCACTGCTTCCTACTATATTAATCTATAGCGTACATCACTTTCTTCCATAGTATACCCTTATATCCCACCTCACTCACTTCATAGCTCTGACCAAAACCTTCTAGACTTCTATAAACCAAATAAAAATGTAGGCAAACTCCTTTACAGCAACTCTGTGCCCCTAGCTTGGTATAGGCTACCTCCTAACATTTGCAACATTAGTAATTCCATCTGCTTCAAAACTGAAGTCAGAAATTACTTCCTGAACCCAAGATCCGGCGCTTGCCATAATCCTCCATGAATTTCTATTTATCACTTCAGCTTAATTCTCCCTCACTTCTATTTCTCAGAACTTGCTATTTCAATCTAAAAAAAAAATATTTGTACCTTCTCACATTGTACATTTTATTGTTACTGTCTGTTTTTGTACATGCTATTTTGCTCATGTTGTTAACTCTATTTTTTGCATTAGTTACTCTTGGATTTCTACAAAGGTTGTATATCTTATCTTGATCTGCTATGTCTCTAGAGCTCATTTTTTTATTTACATTGCATTATTAATTGTCTGGTATGGTAATACTTATGTGAATTTCTGTATCCTTGGAGCATTTCTCCTTGGGTCTCCATTGAAAACGGGCCACATGGCTCAGCTGGAATAACCTGGTTAACAAATGACAAATGAATAAATAAATAGAGTAAATAAATAAATAAATAATCATATATCTGTACATATCTCTGGCACTTTGCACTTGGACAGATTGCAATTTAGTATTTCCCATGCTCATGAATGGCTCCTCAGATAAGTGGAGTACTTGGTAATACAAAATTATGAGTTTTTCTGGAAATATTATGAGTGTATTTCATATATTCAGCCAGAGAGTATTTACATTGGACTCCATGGTATTAATGAAAAACATATACAATGCCTAAAAAACTTTGCACAGATATTGTTTAAAGAGCACTACATGACAGATATTTACATTTATTTGTCCATTAAATATTCGGATATGTATAGTATTCATAATTATGGAAATATCTAAAAAGTGGAGTGCCATCTACAAATCTAGTTTGCAGTGAAATGAAGCTCACATCTGCCCAAATAAAAGTCACACTGATAGTTGAGGTCTGTCTACTATGATTACAGAGATATTAATAATTGCTTGCATAATTATAAGTGAATGTATGCATTATCTAATAGCTTGTTAGATATAAAACTATTATTATGTCTGGCTGACATATTAATGTCACCATTGTAAAGAGGAGCACGTGCTGAATAACTTTTGTATTTTAACTTTTTCTGGTAACTTTCAGCAGTTTTGACATATATACATTTGTTTACAGCTAGGCTGAAAAAGTGCATTCTCTGAATTTTATCTTAGGCGAAGGCTGTACAGGTAGGGACTTTTCAGGTGTCAGGAGGTATGAAATTCCATTCAGGCTAGGTGTGAAATGGTTAAGCTGTAGTAAGCTGCTTGCTACAGATGTAGCAAACAGTTGTTACAGTTTATACCCTGCCAGTGCAGGGTGCTACAGCCCACAATTTAAAGTAAAAAAATAATAAATAAAACAGAGAGATATATTTTCTTTTATTTTTAAACTATAGCAAACTGCTTGCTACAATGTTGCAAGCAGTTTGTTACAGTTTAAACCACACACATAGAGCACTGCAGCTCTCAGGTTTGACCACACATGCAATATCGGTTTTTAAAAGTTGGTATTGCATTAAAAAGAAACTGGGACCAGCTGACTGCACCTTCAAACACTTTACGCACATGGGCACTTGCCTCTCGCATCCCACCCTAGATATGCTGCTTCACTACATTCATCATACCATCTCCTGAAGAGAACACATGCATATAAAATGTAATGGGAAGCTTCCCAAACAGTAGTTTCTTGCAAGAGTCCTGGTATGAGGAAGTACAGAAGAGTATACAGAGGAAAAGGCTGGTGAAGAAGAAAGTGGGATTGTCAGAGAGATGAAGAAAGTAGACAGGAGTATAAGGAGATGAGGAGCATGGCAAAGGGAGAGGTGGCAAAGGCTAAGGGTAAGGCATATGGAGAGTTGTATGAAAGGTTGGACACTAAAGAGGGAGAAAAGGACCTCTACCGATTGGCAAGACAGTGGGACTGAGCTGGGAAAGATGTGCAGCAGGTAAGGATGATAAAGGATAGTGAGGGAAACATACTCACAAGCGAGGAGAATGTGTTGAGCAGATGGAAAGAGTACTTTGAGGAGCTAATGAATGAAGGGAGTTAGAGAGAGGAAAGGTTGGAAGATGTGGGGATAGTGAATCAGGAAGTGAAACAGATTAGCAAGGAGGAAGTATGGGCAGCTATGAAGAGGATGAAGAATGGAAAGGCTGTTGGTCCAGATGACATACCAGTTGAAGCATGGAGGTGCATAGGAGAAATGGCAGTGGAATTTTTAACCACATTGCTTAATGACATCTTGAAAAGTCAGAGGATGTCTGAGGAGTGGAGAAAAAGTGCTTTGGTACCTATTTTTAAGAATAAGGGTGATGTGCAGAGCTGTAGTAACTACAGAGGGATAAAACTGATCAGTCACAGCTTGAAGTTATGGGAAAAAGTAGTGGAAGCAAGGTTAAGAAGGGAGGTGATGATTAGTGATCAGCAGTATGGTTTCATGCTGGGAAAGTGCACTACAAATGCGATGTTTACTCTGAGAGTGTTGATGGAGAAATATAGAGAAGGTCAGAAGGAGTTGCACTGTGTCTTTGTCGACTTGGAGAAAGCATATGACAGGGTGCCTAAAGAGGAGTTGTGGTTTTGTATGAGGAAGTCAGGAGTGGCAGAGAAGTATGTAAGAGTGGTACAGGATATGTACGAGGGTAGTGTGACAGTGGTGAAGTCTGCAGTGGGAGTGACAGATGCGTTTAAGGTGGAGGTGGGATTACATCAAAGATCAGCTCTGAGCCCTTTCTTATTTGCAAAGGTGATGGACAGGTTGACAGATGAGATCATACAGGAGGCCCCATGGACTATGATGTTTGCAGATGACATTGTGATCTGTAGTGAGAGTAGGGACCAGGTTGAGGCGACCCTGGAGAGGTGGAGATATGCTCTAGAGAGGAGAGGAATGAAGGTCAGCAGGACTAAGACAGAATACGTGTGTGTGTGAATGAGAGGGAGGATAGAGGAATGGTGAGGATGCAGGGAGTAGAGTTGGCAAAGGTGGATGAGTTTAAGTACTTGGGATCAACAGTTCAGAGTAATGATGGGTGTGGAAGAGAGGTGAAGAAGAGAGTACAGGCAAGGTGGAATGGGTGGAGAAGAGTGTCAGGAGTGATTTGTGACAGACAGGTACCAGTAAGAGTGAAAGGGAAGGTCTACAAGAGGGTAGTGAGACCAGCTATTTTGTATGGGTTGGAGATGGTGGCATTGACAAAAAGGCAGAAGTCAGAACTGGAAGTGGCAGAGTTAAAAATATTAAGATTTGCACTGGGTGTGACAAGGATGGACAAGATTAGGGATCAGTATATTAGAGGGTCAGCTCAGATTGGACAGTTTGGAGACAAAGTCAGAGAGGCGAGATTGCGTTGGTTTGGACATGTGCTGAGGAGGTATGCTGGGTATATTGGGAAAAGGATGCTTAGGATGGAGCTGCCAGGTAAGAGGAAAAGAGGAAGGCCTAAGATAAGGTTTATGGATGTGGCAAGAGAGGACATGCAGAGCAATATGCAGAGGACAGGAAGAAATGGAAACAGATGATCAGCTGTGGTGACCCCTAACGGAAACAGCCGAAAGAGAAGAAGAAGAAGGCTTGCTTCTTTGACAAGTGCAGATCTACGTCAAGATCGAGGATGTAGATTGATATGGTTAAGAGATATGCTTTGAGGGTCTAGGACTTAATTAGACAACCTTTGATGGTTATAAAGAAATCATATTTTCTGCATAAATGCAATCTCCAATAAATTTCCTTAGATTCTGAGTAAACAATTAAGTTATCATGTTTCGGATCATATGCTCTACTTCAGCACTAATCAACCATATGTCATGGCCCCACTGTGGTCTTTATAAGGTGCCTGGCAGTTAGTGCAGAGGACTGTGGGTATCAGCTATTAACAAGCTACTCCCAATAGTCTGGTGTTGATTCCCTCATCCTCCATTTGCCTAATGTGCAACTCAGCGTGAGTCACTTAACCAGACAGTGCTCTACGTTAACCATCATAGGCTCCTAAATTATCTCCTGGATTGCATACCTGCTCATTTTTAAGACCTTATCAAGTAAAGTAGTATAAGCAAAAAAGCATTATATTTAAAGAAAATAAGTACCTGTTATGAAGGTGTTCCTACCATCCGCATCACATTGTGCACATACAAGAATAACAGCTGTTATAAGCCTGATGTTCTTAAGCACCACTCAGACTGTAAAAATGTTACAAGCCATGAAAAAGTCTCAGTATTAAACAGTGCAATATTCTTTTTGTTTATTTGTTTCCATTTTACATAGCTGAAAGCATAGAAATTGCAGGACATACCCCAGTATCATGCTTGGTGAGAGAAGTGATATCATGCTGGCTATAGTACACTTAAATAAATGGAGTAATCAATCCCAAAAAGATCTTCTTTAAATTTAGTGTCATAATACAGGCCTAAATCAAGAGCATCATCAACCAGATTATGAAACAGTATACTTTGGGCAAAATCACATCCATCCTATCCTTTGCTTCACAGGCTAAACTCTACTTCTTTTCCTAATAAGTGTTTTCAAATTGTATACTGCAAGTTAATAATCAAGATAAACATCCATGAAAAAGATACTGGAAAGCACTTGTTTGCCCATCTGCTATGGCAGTGAATTATTTTTGCAATACCACAATGCCACTGAATTGTAGTGTTTCTCAAATAGCAATTACACTACAACCCCTAACTACTTGTAGCCACCAGTTGTTCCCCTGGCTTCCCCACCTGACAAAGCCTGGATCCTTCAATTGTTTCATGATGTAATCCTTTACTGTGTGGGCCTCACAAATCCTTAGGAAGTCTACTTTTTGGTACTCATTGTTAGCTTCAGGGAGTGATAGATTCTATAAGGAAGTTACAGGCAAGGAGTGGGAAGCCATCAATATGTGGTGTCAGGTCATAGTCCCTAGCTGTGGAAACAGTGAGTGTAGAGACATCAGGGCATCATTACCACCACATGTTTTCTCCTAACAATACCTGCAAGGCTTCTGGTTTTCCCCAGAGGTTGCAGAGGCAAAGAGTTCCTACCTCATATTTTCTCCAGAGAATGCCTGCAAGGCTTCTTGTCTTCCCCAGATCAACTGTCTTCCCCAGATCACCAGAAGTTGCACAGCTGAGTTTCCGCAAACCCTCCCCCTAGGATAGGATCTTACCAGTGACCTGAGTCTGTTCTCAAACCTGGTTCACTGTGGGCACAGACAGATATCTTGCCACTGCACCAGTTGGCTGTTTCAGAAGAAGAATTTTTAGTTGTGGAGTTAGCTAAAAACTGGGAAACTTGAATTTTTTTAGTCTTTTGAAAATGCTGCTGTAACTGCCTCATTGACTAACACTTTTCCATGTTTTAGACCTCACATTTAGATGTGATGTATGCAGTAGGAGCACATCATAGGTAGAAATGAGTGTGTGTGTGTGTGTGTGTGTGTGTGTGTGTGTGTGTGTGTGTGTGTGTGTGTGTGTGTGCGTGTGTGCGTGTGTGTGTGTGTGTGTGTGTGTGTGTGTGTGTGTGTGTGTGTGTGCAAGATCCTAACAGAGAGACTACTTTGTTTGGAGGGAAGGCACCCAAGCAACAGAATCATCCACTGTAAATGTTTTATTTTCAACATGTTGTTGATACAACAAAGGTATTGGCATCACATCCTGCATGACTATGTTAGCCACAGGGAAATAGCAGGTCATAGTGGCAAAATAGTTCAGCTTAATTTACAGCTTCACAGCTTAAAGCCCAGTTCCATATTTTCTGTAATAACATTTCTTTCCTTAATGTGTTTTCAAAGTGCTGAACATTAACAGTCACAATGATCATCTGCTCACAAGATGGTAGGAAGCTCTTGCCACCCCCATTTATAGTTTCAGTGGCTTATTTTACAATACTGTGGTGTTAATGAAATGTAATTTCTCTCAAAAAGCAGTTGCAAGTGACAGGCAGATAACATTTTTCTTCCTGATTACTCTAGCTTACCTTGATTCCAAGACCACCATTCTCTAACAATAACTTGAATATTCCCCCTCTCTGATAACTTAGCTAATTTGTTATTTGGGATCTCTCTTCCCATCAGACACACACTTTCAGCTCAAGAAAATGTGTACCTACCCGAACGATATATATATATATATATATATATATATACAGAGAGAGAGAGAGATAGCTATAGATACAGATATATATTGTTCAGGTAGGTACACCTTTTCTTGAGTTAAAGCCTCAGTCATAGATATCCTCTTTGTTTAGGACTTTTTTGTTGCAGAAGGGAGTATCGTTTCCAGTTTGGTATAAGGGCCCCTTTGTGATAATGGCAGTGGTTTGAAAACCATAATTCTAGTTATCCTTTGCAAGTGGCATTTATTCTAAATCTCATTGTCCCCATTGTAAACCCTTATGCTTTACATTCCAATAACTCTAGTAATCATATCCTGCGACATTACTAAACACATTTACAAAATAACTTATTGTGGTATTGTGGTTTGTACACTCATATTTTTATTTATATTTCTGAAACTAATGCGTTTGTGGGCATAGTTGTGTAAATAGCATGCTACATATGTTCTACAATACAAATATGCATAACATCTTTTGACATCTGCCTTTCAGTCTAATATTGCGCCCCCAGGTTATAACAAGCCAGACCCTTCCTCTGGCCTCATCAAGGAAGTAACACATTCTCTAGAATGCCTGAAAGCTTTTGTCAGTCTATTCTGCCATGAAATTAATAAATCACTAAATGTGAAGTCTTCACTGTATGTGCATTGTATATGAAATCCTGATAACATACCAGTAGGCTATAGTAAGCTTACATCACATGTAATCCTCAGAAAAATAGAAATACTTAACCAATCAACAGAATGGGGAAGTAAAAAAAAACGTAATCATAGGGTATGTATTAAAGCATTGTTGTTTTGGTAAGGACATCCTCTTTAAAGTAAACTCTTGACAATTACCAAGTTAATTTGCAGATATTGCAGCTTACCTAAACAAAAAAATCAGGAAGGTCAGAAAGTCATAGTCTGATGTATAAGCAGGGTCACCAACTAGTGATAGATATGAGTTCAGCCCTCTAGAAGTATGCTGTATTACATTTACTGTACATTTAGAAAACAAACATGGCTTCTGTTATAATTTACAGATTTTAAGACCAAGATAGCTGTACCTGCCTGTCATTCATTACCTGATAATAAAAGCATCTGCCTTTCACTGTTTACATCCGATACCTGGTCATGCAAACACCAATATCACTCCTCAAATGTATTATCAAACAGGACTGCAGCTGAAAGTAATGATGTATATATGGCAGAGTTCACTTTAGAAGGTTATTTTGAAAATATATGCTGAAAGATGTAGTCAGCTATAAGAATAAAACATGTTGTTGTGTGTATATTTTTACATACAATAATGGAAAAAAATATTAATAGAAAAGAATATGTACAGAAAGCCAAAAAAAAAAACACACACGCACACACAAAGTCTATATTTTGATACATTTTTTTCCAAACTGCTGAATAAGGCAAGACAGTTTTATAAGAACTGTTACTACTAGATAGTGATCTGATACAATTGTAGTGCTCTTTGTCACAGTACAATACGGTAGAGTATCTCTACAAGCACATGGCAGTCACATAAAAGCTGTTGTTGACTCTTAAATTGTGTGTGGTTGAACAGCTCAGGAGGTAGGAACCAATCAGTAGCAGACAGACAATGTGTTTTCGAGTCTTTCTCTTTCATACCTGCTCACCATGAGAAAGCCTGGTATCCTAGAATATGCTGATGCAGTGCTTAGGACCCGTTTCAGACTTGTCACCTTTCTAAAGTGCTCTCTGGCATCTGAAGAACAGGACTCCAACCCTTCGCTGTTTCACAGTTACATTGGCCAGTTGGACTTTTCTTTCAGATGGGTTAATGCTGGATTTTTGTACATGGATTGGAGTGGCTTGTGTGGCTTTCTTATCATTTAGTTCCTTCTGGGTATTTATTTAAAAAAAAAACACAAACTTAATGCAGCACATCAGAAGTTGATATGCAGCTGTTAGAAGAGAGAATTGTTAAGATGCTACCCTTTGGATCAGCGTCTGTAATCTGTGATGTATAATGGATGTGAATACCAGGTCATTCAACCTAAGCCGCCGTGTTCTGCAGGTGCTGGGGCTTGAGGAAGTGATACTATGCTGAGATGGAGGCACCATCTCCACTGGTGCTGCCATGCTGCAATGTGTCCCGTTTCAATGGGCAGTCTGAGTGCTTCTCTGAGAGGGCTACCAATTCATCCAGTTCTGGACTCGATTACAACCTCACTACCAAAATCGTGCTTGAAGTTGTGATCATCCTTATGTGCCTTGTGGCCATCACAGGTGTCCTGCATTTACTTTTCTTCTTTTACTTGCATTAATATGGCAGTTAAGGCCAAGTCAGGAGCAGCAGGCTTGAAAACTGAATGAAGCTGTATCAGGGATTTTGGAATTCAGCTAGATTGTACTCAGCAAAATTAAAATTATAGGTATGGTAGGGTTGCATCTTTTTACTGCAGTTTGATACCTCTCAACTCTACAGATTTTTGCAGAATGTCCAGATTTTTGCCTCATATTTTTGGTCTTCTCTTCATAAAATTTGTGTTTTTCTAACAAATCACTGAGGATTGAAATCATTAAGTAATGACATTTATTTGAGTTTCAGACTTCACATTCTTCAGAAAATGCATGCCAACATAAATCATGTTATTCTAACAACTTTCTAAGTTTATAAGAGCAG